>NW_022195067.1:0-3928 GCF_008641045.1 Pistacia vera | reverse complement strand
AATAATTGATTGGCTCTAGGGCACCTACTCTAACATAAGTGGTTTATGAGAGATAATTATGGTGAGAGGAATTACAAGATGAAATCGTATTAATTGAGTTAATAGAAGGAGGCGTTAATTTGTGAAAATCTTATATGGCGAAAGAAGTTGTGGGAGTATTATAAAGTGACATTGTACTTCAATAAAGTGGATGAGAGAACTTAAGTATCATTCTTTCAGTAAGGCAATATATGTATTGATATTAAGGTTAATTGAATGTGTTGGAGAACAAGGTATTAAGAGCAAGTCAATATAAAGAGAGAGGAATATGATCTCAAGGAAATGAAGGCAAAATAGTGACTATAGAAAAGTATGCAAGAATATTTTAAATCGAATGATTTTGAAGGGTAGTTGCGTAACATGGGTAAGAGTATCATGGAATGAGCATACGATTAAAGGAGCGATGAAGATGCGAGACTTATTAAAGGATCCATTATCCACATATTCTTCACGTGAGTAAACTTCGAGGACGAAATTTCTTTAAGGGGGGAAGAATGTAATATCCTATGTTTTTTGTATGAAATTTCATTAAATTTTATTTTGTGATTTTGGGGGGTAAAGTGTACGAATTTGAAAGGTTTGAGCTAGTATAGTGCAATAGCTGAAATAAGTGGGGACTAAATTGAAAATTTCTAGATATTTTGATGAACAATGATCATTCAAAGAAGAGAAAAACGGAGAAGAAGAAAGAAAAGGGGAGAAGAGAAGAGAAAGGAGAGAAAAGAAAAGAAAAAAGGAAGAGAAGAGAGAGGAGAAAATAATGAGAAGAAGAAAAAAAAAAAGAATGCTTATAAATGTTTTAGCTAGAAGAGTTTTATGATGTTTTAATTCACAAACAAGTTTCATAGTTTTCCCACATGGTACGTCTCGGTCACCTAAGTGTCATGAGTGCGCTCAGAGCCTGGCGTGCTGTCGTAGGCACCCAGAATTAAAACCCTAAAAAATACACGTAGTAGTGTGAGTAGGGATCGTTCCCACGGAGAGTATCTAGCTGAGTTTTATGTTACATGAACCAGTATGGGGGGGATTTTAGTAAAAACAGAAACAATTTCAGGAAAAAGATATTCAACCTAAATTACCGAAATCAATCAAAATAACGAAACTTGGTCTGAGTCAACATCCACCATCAGAATCTTACAACTGATCATTGATGCAAGTATATATCAATTCACATTTTGAATATTCACTGTTGCAACTATTTTCCTATCTCTCCTTAGTTGTAATTAATTAAGAAACAAGCGATCTAATTAACTTTACTTCTAAACAACCATAGACAAGCGCTAAAGATTTAATCTAGTGGCAGCCTTAAGACCTAGAGAGATCGATGAAGCTAAACAATACAAACTCAAGCGGTTGCATTTAATTAAGTCAAATGTTCTTCTTAAGACTTAATAATTCCTGACGCAGCAAATTCTTAAACCCTAATTGCTTCACAAGTTAGAGGGATCAAACAATTACGGATTTGATATCTAACTTAGCAGTAGATAGCAACAATTAATAAACTAGTAGGTCTCCTAGTAATTAAATGCAACAATCATGAAAATATGTATAGAAGAACATCCAATACTCAAACATAAATTGAACACTTAAAGAAAAAAACTAGATTGATCTCACAATTTATTGATTTCGAGGTCTTGTTTCCTTCGACCAAGTTATAAAAATTAGCCACTCATGGCCATCACGAAAATTCAAAGGAAAAGTTCAAGAAGATCAGAGGGAGAGGCGTGTGTGTCTCTCTGTAATCCCTAATCTGATCTCTCCCTCTAAATATCCAATTCGAATTTTAATTCTACTAAATCTAAATCTCCTAAAAATATTCTAAAATCCCAAAATAACCTTTATCCTAATCTGAGTAATTGAAAATAAAATAAAGTCTTAATACAAAATAGGAAAGTGGTGATTCCAGCTGTAACTTGCATGCAACAAGTCTTCAAATCTTCCAATAATAAACTNAGTTCAGCTTAACTCGTAGAGTAACTTAACTCATTGAGTAGATATTTCACAAGGTAGTTTAAGCGTGGGCCCAATCGGAATTGGGCTAAGCTTTTGGGCCGGACATTGTCATTTTGATATTAAATCTCGTCAGGTCCAATACGATTTTTGGCCCATACATATTATATATGGCATGATTTTTATTTGTTGAAACATCTAGGTTTCTGCATCCCAAATTGAACTAATGTGTAATCTGTGAATATTTGAATCAATATTCTTTTTTTTTTCTATCAACCATTTTATTGTGCTTTAGTTCTTGATTAAACTTAAGTTCTACATGCTCTGAAGAATGTACATATAAATTATTGAATAACGTGATTTATCAAATAACTGGATCATTTGAGCACACTTTCAATAGTGGCTCATGATATTTGCATTGCATGATTATTATTAGATTTAATATATTCTTTTAGCTTTTATTTTTACATATAAAACACATATATGAATAATACTAGATGTTGATGTTTTCATTATTAATAATGAAAAGTATAGAATATTTTTATTTGAAACTCGAAAACCAAAAAGTAGATCGACGAAATCCAGTAATGAAAATGATAATTGAAGTTTTGTATATAATAAAACTAGAGTCTTCCATTAAAGAATGGGGCTTGCTCTTTTACTTTTTTATTGTTGGTGGTGGGGATGATGGAAGATTCTAGTTGTTAATAGTTATTGGAATATAATATTGTAAATTGAACTTAATCTTGTAATTAAACATGTGCTAAATTTGTTATATAATCTCTAAAGTAAAAGTGGCCTAGAGTTGTAATCAGCCTAACCTTGAAGTGACCCAATGCCCTAACATTATATCAATAATTTGTTAAATAATTTTTTGTCTGGATTCTCTTTATGTAAATTTTATAACGTGTAATATTCATTATGTAAGTCTTCTTTAATTTATGTTTGATTAAGATTTTTTTTCTAATTTATATTTATTTTTAATTATAGCTATTAATCACGAATTACAAAGATTAACAATTAATAATTCCAACAGCAAAACATTACTATTTATTTTTCAAGTATTATTACATACAGTCAAAATAATTTTATGCTAATAATACTCGAGAAAAACTAACAATATTACTCTGGCCTTTATGTTATCATGTTACTATAAAACCGTTGTTCTTTCCGATTGATGAAATCGTGTTAATTTTACTATAAAATTATTTTATATAGCAACTTATAATTGTCACTGTTGATATTTTTGTCAAACTTATGTTATGATGACACATTTTGCCAAGTGGCGTTTTCTCTTTGTTGTTTTGCTCATCAAGTTTATTTTGATTCGTGATATTCTTGTGTAACCTAACTTTATATGTGTTACAATTTCCTTATGTGGTCCTAAAAGGTTGTAAGACTTTGTCTGTGGTCTTGCAAGAAAGAGAAAATATATGTTTGTGATCTAACAAAAAGTTTGAATTCTTTTTGTCCTCCATGTGTTCAACTATCAAGCTTATGCGTTTTGCTTTTTCATTTCATGTGTGTGCACAATGGATGTGTGCTTGCACACTTATGTCAGACATATGCATGTTGCATTTCATTTCGCATTTTACTTCATGTGTGCGCACACCTTTCTGTTGTGTTAACATAGTATGTCTAACTCATTTTTTAGAAGTTGTATTTTTATCTTATCAGGTGAGATATTTTTATCCATCTGCTGTGCTATCATGACGACCACCTACAGGTGTCCCAATATCCTCTTGTAGTCCAGGGAAAAAAGTTTTTTCCTTTTTTGGTTGTGGTCCTAAAAGATAGATGGGATCTTTTCCATTTTTGGACCAACGTATGTAAGCCCTTATTTGCTGACTTAGCAAGAATTGGGAAGCATGAAATTGGTATATATCTTCTTCATTCTTGTTCATTTGTGAACTAACCTTTTTTTTCTTTTTTTTTTTTT
>NW_022195066.1:0-167821 GCF_008641045.1 Pistacia vera | reverse complement strand
GGAGGGAACCAAGGGGACCATGGTCATGGTGATAATAAGCATGGTCACGGCGGAGGACGTGATCAGGGTCATGGACATGGTCAGGGTATCGGTGGGGGAAATCATCCACATTAGAAGATCCATCCAGGGATGGCGCAGTCCCTGTGATTACCACCTATATATATATATATGTGAGTGTATAATCCTTGAGAACATGCATTGATGACTATGCCAATTTGGTTTTAGTTTATCAATGTTTAAATATTTATGTAGTGGTTCTCCTTGTGTACTTAAAATACTTGTTATGAACATGAAAATAAAGGTGGTAAATAAAAATTTTACATGGCTTTGTCGTTTTGGATTGGGGAAAGTGGGAATTACCCTCAAGTATCCATATATTCCCGTTATCTGAAAAGTAAATATATTTACACGTTAAGCAGTAAAGAGAATTTGTGAGGTTAAACGATTAGCCGCAGATAGTGCTCGAATTAACACATACTCGTGCTACATCTTTTACTGTTATGTACTAGGAAGGAGATGAAACTTGAGAAAATAGAAAAGATGAAATCAGCAAATTTTGGCCTTCTATAAAATATTGAAGTGAGAATAAAAAATATACGAGAAAATAGAATACAAATTGCATAACAGTGCGCTTAGGATTGCCATAACTTAAGCATCAGCAACAAAAGTGTTTCATAAACCACTTTTGAAATTGATTAATTTTCAAGCTGCTTATAAAATAGACAACTTACAAAACGTCTTAAACTGCCACTTCACCACTTTTTTAAATATTTATTAATTAAAATATTTCAATTAACCTAAATTTGATTATACTAAATTAAAAATCTGTTCTCCTTCCCTGCCCTTCTCTTCTCTTCTCCTCCTCTTTCTTTCTTATTTGTTTCCCACTTCCACCACCACTCGCAACCGCGCCGCCACTATTCACGAGGCACTGTCAAGGTGCGGCCAAACACCAATCCCTTGTCTTCCTCTCTTCCTGTCATTTTAGTTTTTTCATCTGTTTTCTTTTTTTTCTTTCTCTCAATCAAAAATACGTTACAAAACATAATTAATTACAACCCTTCAATCTCCAAATTAACCAAATCTAATTTCTTAAGAAAAATTAATAATAAACTGAAGAAATAAAAAATTTGAGCCAACCACCAGATCGGCTGTGGTGGCCAAACATCGGATCTGGGCAGTGGTGGCAAGATTCAGCCACTGCCCAAGTGCAATTGGAGGAAGATGGAGAAAGAGAATGAGAAATAAGGTAGAGATGGAGGAGAGAGAAAAAAAATAGATAAGAAAGGAAGAGGAGGAGAAGAGAAGAAGGAGACTAGAGAGGAAGAAGATGACGGATGAGAAATAACAATGGAAGGTTAGGGTTTGATTTTTGAATAATAGAAAGGGAATCGGAGATATTTTATTTGGATTAATTAATTAAATATTAAATATTTTTAAAATGCTGATTTATAAAAATGGTGATGTGACTTATTACGTTAGCTGTCACGTCACTTTAGTCTTTGTAAGTCTATAAAATATCACACTAGACTAGGTAAAACATCATTGGACAATTGTTGATTAGTTGTCGGATGACCACCAACGGGTTAGAATGATCGATGCAAGCCAATCTATCTATATCTAATGGTGTTCGGCACGACGTTTCGCCACATTAGATGACCAAATTTGTTTTCATCTCTTACGGCCAAACGTCATGACAAATTCCAGATCTTTCACTAAGAGAAGAAGATAGATCATCTCAAGCCAATCATTTTGATCCTGGTGGTATCACCACCAGTTTGGCAACACATGCCAACAATTTTTTTAATTTTAATTTTAATTTTTTTATTTTTAAAAAATTATGTTTTTAAATAGTTATTCTATAATTAAAAATATATATATTTAAATCAGATAGAAAGTATTGGTTTACAAATAGTTTTATCGTAATCATAGAAATCAACTATATTCAAACATAACAAGTGTTAAACATATTTTGTCATAAGTAATATCATAAGTACTTAATTCTTCTCCTTTAGACGCAAAAGAATATATTTCATTTAAACTGTTTCAACTTTTATCGAATCTTATTTATAAAATATATTATATTCCATAAATAGGATTTAGGTTTAGATTATAATGGATTAGTCAAGGTGTGAGAGTGTGAAACATTCTTTTGCATCGGTGAAGTAAGCGAATATGTACATTCTTAAAAGAGGCAGGAACATAATAAATTTTAAGGATGGATATGATACCCATCCTACAATTGTTAATGTTACAACATTTTCCGATCGAGTTCAATAACTAATTGTTTTAATTCCAAACAAAAAATTCCATCATCACAAATATCGATATGTTTTAATTTGTAAGTAACAAACACTCAGGAAAAAAATTATCCAAATCAAAGTCCATAATTACAAAGCACCATGTGAATCAAATTAAGAGTAATGTACAATGAGAAATCGTAGTCTAAGACAGCAAACATGAAAAGTAACTTAAATAATGTTATATAAAGCATCAGATAACCGCAACCAATGAGAATCTACCAAACATAAAAGTCAACTTGGAAAAGCAATAGATTAAAGGATTCTAACAATATCGATCATTACAATCATCCTTAGATCAAGCTCATTTGACGTTTAACATTCCAAATTAATATCTTACATATTCTCAAATAAAATCTTTACAAATAATTTACTTAAAGAACATAACACATCTATACGTATATTAACTAATTTAGTGATACTATATATGAATAAGATACAAAAAGAGTGAACATAAAAAAAATATATATATATTATTAATATCATTATGTTGATAGAAGTATAATAAGCAAAAATATTTTATATATAAAAAAAAAAATAACATAAAACTAGGCTCGACATTTGTTAACATGAAATCTCTATCTTTTCCAACTATTTCTCATTATAGATATAACTTGAATTAAAAAAATAAAAATAATAATTGAGAAGCTACTAAAAAATTATAATTTTGTATTGCTTGTAACTTCATATATCACATTGGAAATCTTTTTCTGACATTAAACTATTTTTTTAGTTTTAAGTATAATTTGAATAGCATATAAAAATTAGGGGTTTATGAGATAATAATGGGGTTTCAAGAGTATTTGTGAAAACTAAGAAATTAAAGTTTATAAACTATAAAAAAGTGGGTTTCTTTAGTTTATTGATGGGGTGCTAATAAATCCACTCATCAAGTGCAAGAAGAGCCTTGAGCTTTTGGTTTGTAGCTCAAAGTATTGTTTGGACTTCAACTGTAGCATTATATTAAACCTCATTTAAAAAAATGATCATCATCAATCGGTTTCTGCGATTGTTTTCTAATTTGACTGCTGTAATGATCAACACACTTGAAATTCTTTTAAATAAATTCTTTTTTGTTCTTATTTAATATTTTTATAGAATAAGGGCATATTAGGTACGTAATTTAATTTATGTGTGTGTTAAAATTTTCAGAATTTAGATATAAGTTTATGAAATTTAACTTTTTCTATAAGTGAATTTATCTAAAAATAAGTTATAATAATAATAATTAAAAAAAAAAAAACTAAAAGAGTCCAATTATTTAACTATAAGAGAAAAAGAGTAAAAACAAACAAAACACAGGGATGCAGCAAGGATTTTTATTTAGTGGGATCAAAAGTCAAACAATTAAGTTGATAAATCAAAACCTCAAATCTTATCATTTAAGCTTTTCAAATAATTTGTAATAACCCAATAAAATTCAACTCATAAACCTATGAAAATTTATCAAATCCAACTCTAAATATCAAGCAATTAACTAATATATATTAAAATTAAATTAAATCCACAAATCTCTACAATTTAGGGTTTCTTCAATTCTTTAAACTCATTCAAAATTAAGTCAATAATTAATCAAAATTTATCAAACCCAACTTAAAATAACAACTAATTAACCCATACCTCAACATAAACAGAATTAAATTAAAACCCATATCAAAATCTAGAAATTTCATTTTCTAATTTTAAACTCATTTATTAAACTCAACAAAAACTTATAGCTCATAATCTTTCATTAATTAAAAAAGTTAAAAGAAAAGAATTTAAAGTAAAAAAAAAATATATATATTATCTTACCTTATAATCTAAAGGAGTAACATTTCTTGAATATCTAACCAAAGGAAAAAAATAATATGAGAGAAAATAAAAATAAATGAAGAAGAGAGAAAATTTAAAAAAATGTTAATTAATAATTCATTTTTGTGGAATTAACATGAATTTAAATGGGGTCAAAATTATAAATTTCATAAAACATAATTTTTTTTTTTTTTTTTTTTTTTTTATTACAATGGGGTCAAAATTATAAATTCATAAAACATAATTTTTTTTTTTTTTTTTTTTTTATTGGTGGGTTCAATTGAATCCACATGGCTACTTGCCTGATTACTGGCATAATTTTTTTAAAGAATGAAGGTGGGGAGTTTGATAAAATTCGTCAATGATGATAACATAAGTCCTTAAACAATAAAGCAATTTGAGTTTGACATTATTCTTCGAGATTGGCGAACGCATAAAATTAAAGTTTTTCTTGTTTACGAAGTTATTGGAGTAAATCAATAATCTACAAGCAATTAGATGAAGCAAAGGTTAATTACGAATTAAACAACTTATTAACGAAATTTGCAGTGAAAGCTAAACAGGTGTAGAGGTCGGAATACAAGGTATTTAGGGGGATTAAAGGAGGAAATTCATCCAGTAATTATGTAGTATTTTGCTTGAGAATAGGGTAAACTAGGTTTATCTTCTAGGAAGCTGAAGCGTTTTAAAAACTGTGCATATTCATAGCCAAGTTAAAATAAATTTATTAATTTATCAACTTCAACTGGGCATCTACACACAGCTCAAGGTGTCCCAAGTTGGAGTATCAGTGTAATAAATTATAATATTATATATATTATATATATATATATATAGATTTTCTTTATATTAATTTTTAATTGTACGCAAATTTCTGGCTCCGCCATGTATAAATGTTAGATAATCTTAAAGAACATATGATACAAGAGTTGGAAAAACTCTTGCTTCCATTGCAGCTTTGTTGACACACAACTTTCAGGGAGCTTCTCTCATTGTCTGCTGCATTAGTGGAAGCCCGTCAAGATCAAATGGAGAAACCATTCATTAGAAATTATGGCAGTCAACTCGGTTTGTATTCTAGTCATCGTTGTTTTTTGGATTGTTGCTTCGTATTTTTATTCATGTGTCACAGGTAGCAAGTTTGATATTAAACTTTTAGTAAACAGTTATGTGGAATGCTTATCTTGGGAAAACAAAACATAACTAAGGTAAATTAGATTATGTCTGGGTCGACATATCTATAACATGATTTCCAAGCCGGTTCAATGAAGACGTGGTCAAGAATTGTAATTTTACTGTCCCAGGAACAATAAATTTCCTGTGTGTAAATACGCAGAGAACTCAGGTTATGGTCCTCAGATAGAAAACTCTTCTAGGATTTTATCCACAAAAGTTGGTTTGCAAAAACCAATTTTTATTAGAAGTTAATTCCCAAACAGAATGAAAACATACGAGGTGTTTAACCAACGATTCATCAATTGCATCAGCAATTTTTGTACCATATTATTTAGGTATGATATTATGCCATATCTATGGGGTAATTTCGACATTTCGATGAAAGATTCACCTGGTCTTAATCTACTCAAATGGGTAGAGAAAGACCTGAATGGAAACGAATGTGGGGTAGAGACCATTTCTTAATCGGAGGAAGGATTGCCTGATTTCAGGAGAGAAATAGACAGAAGAGGTGCTGGGGAAGCAAGTTCAGATTTTTTTGAATCAAATAAAATAAAAATGTTATCAATTGAAGCAAGGCCTTGGAACAACGACCTGGCCATACCATATCCGACACGTTTCACCCTTCGAAGACAGTGAGGTGGTGGAGTGGCAGGACAGAATGAGAAGACAAGAGCGACCATATTTGTTCTCTTTCTCCGGTGCCCCACGGCCCTCGATGAAAACTTCTATTCGGAGTATTCTCATCGACCAATGGCAAGCCGAGTAGGACGTGTAAATTGCTGGATTGTAGAGAGGGGGTAACCAATTGCGATAACCCAATTCGTATGAAACTCTATCAAAGTTCAATATTTTGCTTACAGCCTGGGGATTCATTGACCAGAGATCAGCATTCGAGTCTATTTTATCAGGTTGATTCCAGTTTTTTTTCCATCCGGGTAGCGCTTATATGCAGTACACGTGGCATTTAACCAAGAATTATACTAAGATTCTGTATTTATACCAGAGAAAAATCTATGGGTGAGGGAATTTAGGGTTAATAAGACATTGATTAAATTTTCAAAGGAAGAGGGTCGCGCATGAGAGAGGAAGTTATAAGGTTGATTCCAGGGATAATAATTCATATCCTAGGAGGGTTAGAAAGGATGAGAATCTTGGAGATGCATTTGATTTGGCAGTGAAGGGAATTCTTGAGAGGATTGAGAAATTCCGGAATGCAATTAGAGAGGGGAAGGATCCTAGTATTGGTTTTGCTGAACGCAATAACTCGAAATTCAAAGAGTCAAAATAGTGTGAGAAATCAAGTGTGTTTATTACTTATGGAATTATAACATGAATAAGAATTAATTTAATTTAAGCCAATTCATATAAATTCTCCGAAGCAGTTATCTATGTATTTGTTTATTTCTTAACAATTAAGCTCACGTACATACAGCGGACTCAGGATTTCAATCTTGACGGGCTCATACTTTAGTCAGGGCTACCAACTAGCAAGGGATAAAGGGAGGCAGCTGGCCCCCCTTGATTTTTTTTTTTTTTTTATTAAATTTAAATTCAAATGGGTTTTTCTCCTTTATTTTTTCTTTCTAGTGGTTCATTTTCTAATTTTGTTAGATTTTAATTTTTTTTTTAGAATAATTTTATTGATAAATTTTGAATATGTGAATTTTAGAATTTTACTATCATGGGCTTGCTTTAACTTTGCCCTTTTTTTGTGTTTTGGTTGTTTTTTTTTGGGGGGGGGGGGGGGGGGGGGGGGGGGATGGGGGAGGGGGGGGGAGAGCGCTCGGTGGTTTGGGGGTTGGGGGTGGGGTGGGGAAGAATCAATAAAATAGTGTTATTCATTGTAAACCATAGAATATACTGAGTTACTTTCATAACGTAATCAAGAAACGTTTGAGGCTCGTATGAGTTTTAGGGATGGCAATATGTGGGTATCCAACTCTCCAAGTTCAATAATTTCTGATAGGACTTTGAGTAAGGAAGAAAGCAGCAGAAAGCTTCCTGCAAGAGTGAGACGTTCACCTTGGTGGTCAAAGGATTATGTGGTGTGATTCTTAATAGTTTTATGAAGCAATTGCTTATTAGTTAGTTTTACGTTACTCTGGTTTTTCAGACTTTAAGTATTTGTGGTGTAAGGGTCTTCTGGTAATTGATTGTTGGACCAACAATATTTAAGTTTGATAATCATGAAATAAAGATCATCAGAGTTTTAACCTAAATTCCCCTCTTCTTTTCTCCCTATAATCTGGAGGCTCTGTTCCCTCATATAGAACATGTCTATATTCTATCATATCTTCATTGAAAACCATTAGTAAAACTCTTAATCATTGTAGACAATTAGGGAACCAAGGGAACTTGAAGCCTCCATGCCAAATCCAATATTACGTTCTAATCATTCAATTATCTGTGAATCACAATAAGCTAGGGTGATAGTTAACTCAATATATAAACTGAGGTTTTTCATAAATACTTTTATAAAACTTTTTCTGAAAACATATACTTTTCACAAAGCTTCTTTAACTTAACACTTAGCTTAGTGGACTTTCCATAACAAAGAGGAAACTGAACATAGCATAATCAGAATATATAAACAAAAATTTGACTACGCCCTGATCAGAACATATTAACGAAAATCCAATCCATACACAAAAATCAGCTTCATATATAGGCAAAGCCACAAGCATCATCGATCAAACATATTTAATATACAAAAAAATTCACATGAAAATGCTTTATATAACTACATTCATATGCTTACTATGATTCGTTTAAAACAACTATCTACTTTACTTACCTTGAATCAATCTTGTCACAATATGATGATAATCAAAAGTTTGCTCTACCTCCAAATAATAATTCTTCCATAAATTTTTCTATTTATATCTTATATGTTTCCATGGATTAGTATATTATACGTATATATAAGTATGTAATCCAACTTAACTGTCATTTAATTAATAAAGTATAACTTATGTAATAATAAAGCTCATTTATCTTCTCCTTAATAAATTTTACATATTAGTGTTAAACCATATAGATGTAGCAACTTTTGTTTTCCTATTAATTTCATCTTAATGCTTACTATCTAATTTAACAAAGAACAATTAATAGAAGAGTAACGACTATTTCCCACTTAAGTTTTGCCTTAATGACACTTTCCCACCCAAAAAGTTTCAAAATGCCAAATTGCCACTCACTGAGGAGTTCCGTTAGTAATTTTCCTAATATAAAAGGGTATAATGGTCAATCGACTGATAAAAGTAAGGGCATTATTATCAATTAATATTTTAATAAAAAAATTAAAATTTGAAATTGAAGTGCAAGGTTGGGGCATTGACAGGTGTCCATGAGAGTTTGACATTTGACAGAAAAGGAAAAACGCAAAAGTCATTTGACGTTTGTGTGTTCTGGAAGTGGCGACTGTTGGGTTTTTTGTTGACGTCTTTGATTGCCTTCTGGTGACTATTTACAGCGATCGGTGAGTGTTAACGACGAGGTAGATTGGTAGTGGAGTAGCGGTTGGCGAGTTTAGCATTTTGCGTTCTTGTACATTGTTAACGGTAGGAGTTAAGGGTTGTTGACAACGACTTTTTCCGGCGAACGAAGAGGTTTTTTGCAAGTTCTAATGACAAGTTGGTCTTCTAAGTTGCGACTTTTGAAGTCCGTAATCATTGAGGCTATCAACGATAAGGTTTAAGTGTTCGAGTGTTTGAACTTTTGGAGGTAATCATGTTTGTTTATACTTTTTTTGTTTTCATTTACTGTAGGTTGTGTTGGAAAGAAAAGTGTCGTTTTGTTGTTTTGTTTACGATTTGGTTAATGGTAGGAAGTATGTTTATTGTTGATAATCCGTAGATTATACTGTTTTTCTTGTTTATTTGGTTAGATTTTTGGATACTTTCACTTGAATTTAAGCCTGAATTGCCACTTAATTCATTCATTTCACATTTCAGGTCTAAAGCACATTTCCAAATCGAAACAAAGCAAAAACAAGGTCAATCAATTCAAATTCGAGAGTCTTCAAAGTCAGGAATGTCAGAGGTTGATTGGAAGTACCCTTGGAGCTCAAATGAACCAGAAGAAAAGAGAAAATCGAAGATTCAAGTGTTGGAGCATGCAAGGGCATTTTTGTAAATTCAATTTAATGAACATAGAATTTCACCCTAGCGAAAAGAATTTTCACCACGGCATGAGACTCACAGGCCCAATGTGTATTTTTGTGCTTCGTCGCGGCGAACTCTGGAGATTTTTGTTTTGTTAAAAGGTGCATTTTCCCATTTTTGTCTTAAGTCCTAGGGTTTTGGCCGACTATTCAAGAGAGATTTAGCTCATTTTTTGAGAGGTCGAGATTGTTAGGAAAGAAAAAGGGGAGATTGGAGTTTTGACGAATTTGGGTCTTCAATTTAGGGAAGATTTCGTTCCTCTTTCAATTACTAGCATGTTGAACTCTTTATTTACAGTTATTGTCATGTTTTCCTTTACTTTGAGTATGAACTAACTCAATTTTGGGTTAGGGTTTTGATGTAACTCAGATTACAATGGTTTAGTCTTTAAATTGATGTTTTTTTTTTGAGTTATATTGCTTGGATTATGTGTTTATTCTTGTTCTTAATGCAATTGGATATTGAGTTTTTGGTTCAATTGAATGTTGAGCATGATGAGACTGAGAAGTGATTCATGTGTTCGCCTTTTAGAGTAAACACCGTAGATTGAGTGAACGCTAGAGATAGGTTCGGAGATATATGAAATCGCTTTAGGATTCCACTTAGCTTAATGGACTTTGAAATGTTAATCTTCATTTTGTTGGGTGCGGAAGGTTAATAGGAATAAGTAGGAGAATATAGCCTGAGAAGGTATATTTTACAGATTAGGGTGTCCGATTTATAATCCTGGCATGTGAATTTGAAAGCAACATAAATTGTAGATTAAATCAGAGTATCCTAGTGAAGTCGAAATCCTAACCTCTTTTGCCTTGAATTGATATTGTCTTAATTAGTTAAATTTTAATTTAAGTTGTTTACTTTTGTGTTTAATTTCTGCTTTATTTTTCTCCCGCAAATCCAAACAATCTTCGTGTTCTTCAATTAGTTACAAAACTAGGAAAATTAGTACCTAACACTCAATCCTCGTGGGAACGATACTCTATTCATCGTCTTATTACCTTTTGCGACTAGTGCACTTGCTACGTATGCATGTTGTCGAATCACACGCATCAAGTTTTTGGCGCCGTTGCCGGGGATTGATTTTGTGTTAATATTGAAGTTTTCTATTTTTTGCTAAATTGGAGTTTGATTTTAGTTTCAAATTATTTCTAGCTTAATTTTTCTTTTTTATTTGCTTGTGGTCTCACGCTCTTTTTCTTTCCTGTGTAGTTTATGCGAAAAGCAAGAAATCATCCAATGGTTCCTATTGATCCAGACATTGAAAGAATTGTGAGAAGACTTATCAAAGAAAGAAGAGAACGAGAGGCGATAATCATTGAGATGGCTGAAAACAAAACTTTGTTGGAATTCTCAATGCCCATAGTTGACGGTAGTGGTCCAAGTATCACTAGGCCACCGGTATAAGCTAACAATTTTGAGATAAAGCTGGCAATCATCCAAATGATCCAACAATCGATACAGTTTGGGGGAGATACAAATGAAGATCCAAACTCACACATTGCTAACTTCTTAGAGATATGCAACACATTTAAAGCAAATAGAGTGTCAAATAATGCCATAAGGTTGAGATTATTTCCATTTTCACTAAGAGATAAAGCAAAGGGATGGTTATTGACACTATCAGCAAGAACAATCACCCCTTGGAATGAATCGGCGCAAAGGTTCTTAACTAAATATTTCCCACCAGCGAAATCAGCAAAAATGAGAAACGACATCACATCATTTCTACAAGATGAGAACGAGTCACTTTATAAAGCATGGGAAAGATATAAGGAACTAATGAGGAAGTGTCCACACCATGATTTGCCTGTTTGGATGCAAGTCCAAACCTTTTATAATGGGTTGCTTTCTAATGTGCAAACAATGGTGGATGCAGCATCTGGAAGAGTATTGCAAAACAAGACACCTGAAAAAGCTTATGAGTTACTTGAAGTCCTGGCAAGTAACAACTATCAAAGACCTAATGAGAGAATTCATCTAGGGAAGTCTATGGGTATTCATGAAGTTGACACTTATACGACCATTTCGGCCCAACTAGCAGCACTTCAAAAACAATTAGGATGTATGCAGGTTAATTCTATTCAAACAACTCAAGTAACATGTGATTTTTGTGCAAGTAACCATGCGAGCAATGACTATCAAGTAGGGATTACCTTTGCTTCATCTTCCTCATCTTCAAAACAAGTTAACTATTTGGCTGAAAATTAGAGACAACAGAACAATCTTTTCTTCAACATGTACAATTTTGGTTGAAGAAATCATCCAAACTTGTCTTGGGGTAATCAAAACAATCAATTGAATCAAAGGACAGTGCCAAACCATCAATCAGGGGTGAACCATCATTCATGCGATCAAAGAATTTTGAAATTGGAAGATATGTTCGAGAAGTTTATGCAAGAGACCAGAAGTTTTATGAGTGAGACAAGGGCAAATTTCAAAACCAAGGGGCATCTATCCGAAACTTGGAGGTACAAATGGGTTAAATAGCCGAAAAGTTGAATGAGAGACCTCAAGGTTCTTTACCAAGTAACACAATGACAAATCCACGTAAACAAGCAAATGCCATAACTTTAAGAAGTAGAACAGTCTTAGAAGAGGTTGAATAAAAAGGGAAAGATGAGAACCCACCAAAAGAAGAGGAAGAATTCAAGGAAGAGACCATTGTTGAGGAGAAGTCAACAAGTCCCAGAATAAAAGAACTAAAGAGGGAAAAGATACCAAAGCAAAAGAAGGAAAAATTGTCATTTCCTGAAATACCACCGGAGTTGGCACATCATACTCCTCTAGTTCCCTTCCCTTAAAGGCTTAGAAAAAAAAAATCAGGATAAGTAGTTCATGTAATTCCTTGATGTATTTAAAAAACTGCACATTAACATTCGTTTTGTAGATGCCTTGCAATAGATGTTGAGCTACGCTAAGTTCCTCAAGGAAATTATGTCAAACAAAAGAAAGTTGGAAGAGGAAGAAATAGTGATGCTTACAGAGGAGTGCAATGCCATTATGCAGAAAAAGCTACCACCAAAACTCAAAGATTC
The DNA here is from genome assembly GCF_008641045.1 of Pistacia vera. Classification (NCBI taxonomy): domain Eukaryota; kingdom Viridiplantae; phylum Streptophyta; class Magnoliopsida; order Sapindales; family Anacardiaceae; genus Pistacia; species Pistacia vera. The sequence continues at coordinate 155,350 of NW_022195066.1, read as the reverse complement.
GGGGAGTTTCACTATCCCTTGTGTCATAGGAGATATTACATTTGATAGAGTTTTATACGATCTGGGTGTTAGTATTAACCTAATGTCTTTTTCTGTTTTCAGGAAACCAGGGATTGGTGAAGTGAAGCTTACAACCGTATCATTGCAGCTAGTAGATCTATCCATCAAGCATCCACGGGGGATTATTAAAGATGTACTGGTTAAAGTGGATACGTTTATCCTTCCTACTGACTTTGTTATGTTGGATATGGAAGAAAACAAGGAAATACCACTCATTTTGGGAAGATCATTCCTTGCAACAGGGAGGCTTTGATTGATGTTCAAGAAGGAAAGTTAATCCTAAGGATCTAAGACGAAATAGTGACTTTTAATGTTTTTGAAGCTATGAAATTCCCATCAGAGGTTGATTCATGTTTTAGTGTGGATCTAATGGACAAACATGTAGTTGATACTATCAGAAAGATCACTCCTCAACTATCTCTAGAAGTTTGCATTGCCCAATCCAAAACAACTGAGGTAAACAAGTCGAAGAAGAATGAGTGTGTTAGGTCCTTGGAAGCACTCCCACTGATAAACACAAGCCAAGATCCAAAATTTGAAGATTTTGAATAGAAAAAGAGAAGGAAAAGGCAAGAACGGAAGAACCTCCAAAGCTTGAACTAAAGCCTTTACCACCCCACCTTAAATATGTATATCTTGGTGAAGTATAATCTTTTCTGGTAATCATCAATGCGAAATTGAGTAACGTGGAGGAAGAGAGATAGATTCGAGTGTTAAGAGAGCATAAATTAGCCATTGGATGGATCATTTCTGACATTAAAGGCATTTCTTTATCCACTTGTATGCACAAGATATTTATGAAAGATGATGTCAAGCCTAGAGTGCAACCACAACGGAGATTAAATCCCTCTATTAAGAAAGTAGTGAGAAAAGAAGTAGTAAAACTCTTAGATGTAGGAATCATCTACCCTATTTTAGATAGTCTTTGGGTGAGCTCGGTGCAAGTGGTTCCAAAGAAAGGAGGTATCACAGTAATGAAAAGTGAAAGCAATGAGTTGATACTAACCAGGACAGTCATGGGTTAAAGGGTGTGCATCAATTACAAGAAACTGAATGAAGCAACAAGGAAGGATCATTTTTCGCTTCCATTCATTGATCAAATGTTGGAAAGGCTAGCGGGGCATGCTTATTATTGTTTCCTAGATGGTTATTCAGGATATAATCAGATCCCTATTGGTCCTAAAGATCAAGAGAAGACGACATTCACATGTCCTTATGGTACCTTTGCTTACAGAAGGATGTCTTTTAGGTTGTGTAATGCACTAGCCACATTTCAACGATGCATGATGTCAATATTCAGTGATATGGTGGAACGGTTCATAGAAGTCTTCATGGATGATTCTCTGTCTTCGGTTATTCTTTTGATAATTGTCTTTCTAATCTTTCTCTTGTTTTGCAGCGATGCCAAGAAAAAAATTTGGTGCTCAACTGGGAGAAGTGTCACTTCATGGTTCAAGAAGGCATAATGCTCGGTCATCGGATTTCAAGGAAAGGCATTGAGGTGGATCGAGCTAAAACGGAAGTGATTGAGAAGCTGCCACCACCTACAAATGTCAAGGCTATCTGGAGTTTCCTAAGACATGTAGGGTTCTATAGAAGATTCATAAAGGATTTCTCCAAAATCTCTAAACCCCTTTGCAAATTGTTGATTAAAGATGCATATTTTGATTTCGATGATGATTGCATGCATGCCTTTCAAACTCTCAAGAAATTATTAGTGTCTGCACCATTATTGCAGTTCTCAATTAAGAACTCTCATTTGAATTGATGTGTAACGCGAGTGATTTTACATTAGGAGTGGTTTTAGGACAAAGAAAGAACAAGGTTCTACATATAATTCAGTACGCTAGTAAGACACTAATCGATGCATAGTTAAATTACACCACGACTGAAAAAGAGATTTTAGCCGTTGTTTTTGCATTTGACAAATTTTGCTCTTATTTGCTAGGTGCTAAGGTATTTTTCTACATTGACCATTCAACACTCAAGCATTTGCTGGCAAAGCAAAAAACAAAAACCAAGGTTAATCAGATGGATCTTACTACTTCAAAAGTTTGACTTAGAAATCTGAGACAAGAAAGGGTCGAAAAATGTGGTAACAGATCATTTATCAAAAATTGAGCAACCGACACAAGGAAGTGAAGAGGAAACTCAAATCAAGGAGACATTCCCAGATGAGAAATTGATGAGAGTTGAAGAAACACTTTGGTATGCAGATATTGCAAACTACCTATCAGCAAGAGTGCTTCCAAATGGCCTAACTTTCCAACAACCAAAAAAAAAAAAAAAAAAAATTCTCTAATTTGAAATTTTACTTTTAGGAAGAACCATTTTTGTATAAATATTGTGCAGATCAGATAATAAAGAGGTGTGTCCTAGAAGAAGGAATAGAAAGTATTTTAAGGCATTACCATGAGAAGGAAGTCGGTGGTCATTTTGGAGGAACTAAAACAGCAGCTAAAGTCCTTCAATCTGGGTTTTATTGGCCAACTTTGTTCAATGACGCTTTTTGGTTCGTTCAACAATGTAACCAATATCAAAGAAGTGAAAATATTTCAAGGAAGAATGAGATGCTATTGAGTAACATCTTGGTTATTGAACTTTTTGACATGTGGGGAATTGACTTTATGGGTCCTTTCCCCAAGTTCATATAGGAATTTGTATATCTTTGTAGCTATTAACTATGTTTCGAAACAGGTTGAAGCAATTGCATTACCCTCCAACAATGCCAAGGTGGTAGTAAATTTTGTAAGGAAAAACATTTTCTCGAGATTCGGAGTGCCACAGGGAATCATTAGTGATGGAGGAACCCATTTTTGCAATAGGCAGTTTGAAGCTCTTTTGGAAAAATATGGAGTGACACAAAAGGTTGCTACACCATACCATCCTCAGACCAACGGGCAAGTGGAACTTTCAAATAGGAAACTGACAAGGATTCTTGAAAAGACAATAAATGCATCCAGGAAGGATTGGTCACGAAAGTTAGATGATGCATTGTGGGCATATTAGACTGCATATAAAACTCCAATTAGCATGCCTCCATTTCGTCTAATGTATGGCAAAGCATGTCACTTGTCGGTGGAGCTAAAGCACAGGGCATATTGGCCTGTCATGAAGCTAAACATGGATTTACAAGCTACTGAGGAAGAAAGGATGCTTTAATTGAATGAACTAGATGAGTTTCGTCATGATGCTTATGAAAATGCTTGGATATATAAGGAAAAAACCAAGATGTGGCACGACAAGCACATAACGAAGAAAAACTTTGAAGTGGGTCAAAAAGTATTGTTGTACAATTCTAGACTTAGGCTCTTTCTCGAAAAACTTAAGTTTAAATGGTCTGGACCATTCATAGTCACACAAGTATACCCGTATGGAGCCGTTGAGGTCTCTCATGAGGAAAATGGTACATTTAAGGTGAATGGGCAGCGATTGAAGCCATGCATTGATGGAGTGCTGAGCTGTAAGTCATTGCCCATCAAACTCGACATCCCAGAATAAGATCCCATGAGAAAGTCAAGCTTTCGACTATAATCAAGCACTTCTTGGAAGGCAACCCAAGTGTTGTTCATTTTGACTATTTTTGTGATGTTTTTATGTGAATGTGTTTTTGTTGAGTTAGAAGATAGTTAACTGATGTTATTTGCGTTGTTTCAGGTGAAAATCTACAAATTTGAAGAAGAAAAAATGTGTCCAGCTTTCACCCCAGCTAAATTAGTTTCGCCGCGACATGAAATCTATTGGATATTAGCAAAAAAATGTGTCCAGTTTTCACCCCGGCGGCATGAAATCTACTAGATGTTAGCAAAAAAATGTGTCCAATGTTCACCCTGGCTAAATCAGTTTTCACTGCGGCATGAAATCTACTGGATGTTAGCAAAAAAATGTGTTTAGTTTTCGCCACGACATGAACTCTACTACGATGTTGGGACGAAGAAAAAATTGCAAGTTTCGATACAACAAATTTTATTTTCGTCGCGGCATCGCGAACTGATGATTGAAGTTTCTTTTAAATCCCTTCACCACGGCTAAGACGGAATTCTATTTAAACTTGCAATTTTTCTTTTACTCTTCTTCACTGCATCAAACCCTAGCCTCCATAGCACACCTTTTTCTTCTCAATTCTTTTGTCCTTCCCAAGTATTTCCACTACAAATCACATATCTCTAAATCCCCTAAACACCATTTACCACTATTTTTGCAAGATTCATAAGGAGATTTACAAATCTTTGGAGAAAACCAAAAGTTTCCCAAAAAAATTTTGGGGGAAAGTGGTGTGATTGAAAGCTGAAGCTTGGTCGAATTGGTAAGAAATCTTGTCTTAAGCTTTTGATTGATTGATTTTGAATGTTATCTATGGATCTGCAACGTTGATTGAAATTTGAATTTTGAGGTTTTTGGAATTGCAAATTCGTGGTATTATAGTGTGATTTTTTGTGTTAAATTGTTTGTTGTGGAGAGTTTTTAATTGTTGAATTGTGTTGGGTTGATTTAGATAAGATTGGGTTTGTGAAATTTTGAGTTGATTATTGTGGAGAAGTGTGAAATTGGGAGTTGTTTATGGTAAATATTGTGAAGCATTGTGTAGATTGTGTTGTGGTCGAGTAATTTTGAAATTGTGGGTTGAATTTGTTTGTGGGAATTGCCGAATAAAAAGATAATGCCTTTTAAGAGAACGGTGAAAGGAAAGCAAGTAGACAATTGGTTTGCGAATGATAGGGCCAGAGAGCGATATGAGGTTGAGGCCAAGAGAAAGGATGAGAAAATCATTCCTAAGAGGGGATTAGATGCCCTTTATGCTTCCGATTGGGCTGAAGAATTAGATTGGCTCACCTTCGTGAAGGAACCATTGCAAATAGCCTTAGAACCACTTGTTAGAGAATTTTATGCAAACCTCTTGGAGAGTGAACATGGTTACGTGTATGTTAGAAGTTTGCAAGTGCTGTTTAATGCACAAATAATCAACGATTTTTATGGGTTGAGCCCCATTGAGCATGATGAGTACAAAATGTACAAGAACAATTCAGATTGGGACGAGACACTTAAGGTAATTGTCAAACCAGAAGCTTCTTGGAAAGTTAGTAAAAAATGAACAAGAAAATTGAACGGGAGCGATCTGATGGTTGTGGCGCGGATTTGGCAATATTTCATCTGTGCACGGTTAATGCTCGAGACACATTTCAGTTCATTAAATTCTGAGAGTGTAGTCCTACTCTACTGCATCGCTACAAAGAAGAAGATGAATGTAGGAGAGATCATTTTCGACTACATCAAGCATGCAGCAAGGCTCAGTCGACTGAACTATGCGTTCTCGAACCTTATCATGGATATCTGTAAGAGGGAAGGGGTGACATCTTTTAGTGATGAGATAACCATTCATCTAACTTCGATTCTTGACATATCATTCTACTATAAGCTAGTTGGGAGACAAAGTGGTAGAGCATTAAGTACGGGTATAAATGTTCAAAGACCGAGAGCAGCTACAACCACATCCAAACCTACAGTGAATGATCAATTGCAGCAACTCCAAGCTAAGATGAAGACAATGAAGTTGCAACAAACATGGATGAGTGATCAAATGAAGAAGATGTTCAAGATGCAGCAACATGTCTATAACCTTCGGGCTATGATGTAACACAATTCCAATGGTAGGATTGGAATGAATACAATGAACAACACCCTGAAGATGTCATGGAAGAAGATGAGGAGGAGGAGGAAGAAAAAGAAGATTGAAGCCTGAAGCATTTTTCTTTTTAGTTTATATTTTTATTTCTTTGTGTTTTGTAAGTGGAACCGATGTTGATTTCCTGGTTTTTAGCTCTTTATTTGTTTTTGTTTAGACTTTAGGTTAGGTTTGATAAGGTTGAGATCAGAATGTAATTCTTTCATATTAATTGGTGAGGATATCTAACACATTTGGCACCATAGGTTTTCCTTTGTTTAATAGATGATGATGATGAGGAAGCCAAGGAATGGATGCCAAGATTTTGCATAAAAATCGGCCTTTATAGATTAATCAGGGGAGTATCTCGTAACCTCTGCTTTTATTTTTCTATTCCTTGGATGTGGATGACATGACTTTGGGGACAATGTCATTTTAAGTTTGGGGGTAGGAAAATTTTGAAAATTTTTGTGTTTAGTTTGTTTGTGTCTTAGCTCGAAATTGTGTTTGTTTTTGTTTTAAGTTCTTTAATTGTTATTTGTTTAGTATGTTTGTGTGTGTTGTGTTGTTGTTGCCTAGATGAATTGCACAAGTCTATGATGAGATTTTGATTGTTGGTATACTATTATTAGAAAATGCGAAGCATTGCTTCAAGTTAGGTTGGTTGACTAGGTTGATCTAGATGTTTGTTAAGTGGTTCAACCACCATTTTCATTCTTTCGGTATGCTTAGATTCATTTTATGTGGTTAGGTGAAGTGTTGATAATGTTGTAGACTCTAGAACCTAGTTGAGAGGTGCTTGAGACGGAATTTTAGGATTAGACATTGTTGAGGAAATGATTTAGGCTTTTTTTTTTTCGGAATGTTTGAGCCTTTCTAGCCGACCCATGAATGAATCTTTCTCTAGTCATCCATTTGAGCCTTATGAGATTTTCATTGCCTTATTTTTCTTGCAAACTAAAAATTGTCCAATCCCTATATCCTAAACACTTTATCATACCTTTTACAAGAATTATGGACCTAATGTATTACACAAAAGAGCTTTAAGATGTGTGTGAATAGGTGATGGACCAAAATTTTAAGTTTGGGGGTTGCAAAAAGGGCAAGAAGAAGGGGCAATAAACCTCAATGGTGTTGTAAGTAATTGTTTTTGAGTAAAAAAAAAAAAAAAAAAAGGTTTCTTTAGTTCGATTCAAAATCAAAAATAAGAAATGCATAAGTTTGGGGGTTGTAAAATAGTTGACACTTTGATTGGTGGTTGAGAAAGAAAGTAGAGATTGATGTAGCTCTTAGTATTTGCATAAGGAAAATTGAGTTCTCATACTTTGTTTATCCTATCATTTTCCTTAGAGCCCACTCACCCGAGTCTAACATTACAAGCCAATAAAGACCTTCTAATCCTTAGTGATGTCTAGTCCACATTAGTGGAGAGTAGTTCGATACTTAGGTTTATGGAGTCTACCACCATTTGATAAACTTCACATTTATGCATAAAATAATTCGGGAAGTCGGAAGGTGGATTGAAGTGGGGATTACCTACTTAGGGGACCCATAGAGAAAGATAGTCAATTCAATTATCACTTCTTGGAGTGTTGAGTATTTTCTGGTAATATTGTTTCAACAATTTTTGAGACTTCCATCGTCAATTAATTTTGGGTAACGTATCTTTATTTTGTAGTTTTCCTCTTTTCTCATTTTGGTTTAAGTTTGTGTTTCCTTATGTTTGCTGTGTTGTTTTTGTTTTGTTTTAGGTTTAGATTTAGCATACCTTAAGTTTGGCGGTATTTGATAATCCATAGATTATACTGTTTTTCTTGTTTATTTGGTAAGATTTTCGGATACTTTCCCTTGAATTTAAGCCTGAATTGCCACTTAATTCGTTCATTTCACATTTCAGGTCTAAAACGCATTTCCAAATCGAAACAAAGCAAAAACAAGGTCAATCAATTCAAATTCGAGAGTCTTCAAAGTCAGGAATGTCGGAGGTTGATTGGAAGCACCCTTGGAGCTCAAATGAACAAGAAGGAAAGAGAAAATCAAAGATTTAAGTGTTGGAGCAAGCAAGGGCATTTTTGTAAATTCAATTTAATGAAGATAGAATTTCGCCCCTGTGAAAAGCATTCTCGCCGCGACATGAGACTCTCGGGCCCAATGTGTATTTTTGTGCTTTGTCGCGGCGAACTATGGAGATTTTTGTTTTGTTAAAACGATGCGTTTTCCCATTTTTGTCTTGAGTCCTAGGGTTTTGGCCAACTATTCAAGAGAGACTTAGCTCATTTTTGGGGAGGTAGAGATTGTTAGGAAAGAAAAAGAGGAGATTGGAGTTTTGACGAATTTAGGTCTTTAATTTAGGGAAGATTTCGTTCCTCTTTCAATTCCTAGCATGTTGAACTCTTTATTTATAGTTATTGTTATGTTTTCCTTTACTTTGAGTATGAACTAACTCAATTTTGGGTTAGGGTTTTGATGTAACTCGGATTACAATGGTTTAGTCTTTAAATTGATGTTGTTTTTGAGTTATATTGCTTGGATTATGTGTTTATTCTTGTTCTTAATGCAATTGGATATTGAGTTTTTGGTTCAATTGAATGTTGACATGATGAGACTGAGAAGTGATTCATGTGTTCACCTCTTAAAGTAAACACCGTAGATTGAGTGAATGCTAGAGATATGTTCGGAGATATATGAAATCGCTTTAGGATTCCACTTAGCTTAATGGACTTTGAAATGTTAATCTTCATTTTGTTGGATGCGGAAGGTTAATGGGAATAAGTAGAGAATATAGCCTGAGAAGGTATATTTTACAGATTAGGGTGTCCGATTTATAATCCTGGCATGTGAATTTGAAAGCAACATAAATTGTAGATTAACATCGCGGCAAATTTATTTTCACCACAGCTAAGACAGAATTCTATTTAAACTCGCAATTTTTTTTCAATCTTCTTCACTACATCAAACCCTAGCCTCCATAGCCAACCTCTTTCATCTCAATTCTTTATCCTTCCCAAGCATTTCCACTAAACTACATATCCTAATCCCTAAACACCATTTACTACTATTTTCGCAAGATTCATAAGGAGATTTGCAAATCTTTGGAGAAACCCAAAGTTTCTCAAAAAAAAAAAAAAAAAAAAAAAAAATTGGGGCAAAGTGGTGTGATTGAAAGCTGAGCTTGGTCGAATTGGTAGAAATTTGTCTTAAGCTTTTGATTGATTGATTTGAATGTTAATCTATGGTTTGCAACATTGATTAAAATTTGAATTTTGAGGGTTTTGGAGTTGCGAATCGTTGTATATAGTGTGATTTTTTGTGTTAAATGTTTGTTGTGGAGATTTTTAATGTTGAATTGTGTTGGGTTGATTTAGATAAGATTGGGTTTGTGAAATTTTGAGTTGATTATGTGGGAGAAGTGTGAAATTTGGAGTTGGTATGGTAAATATGTGTAGATTGTGTTGTGGACAGTTTGAAATATGGATTGAATTGTTTGTGGGAATTTCCGAATAAAAAGATAATGCCTTTTAAGAGAACGGCGAAAGGAAAGCAAGTAGACAATCGGTTATCGAATGATAGGGCCCGAAAGAGGTATGAGGTCGAGGCAAGAGGAAGGATAGGAAAGTCATTCCTAAGAAGGGATTAGATGCTCTTATGCTTCCGATTGGGCTGAAGAATTAGATTGGTCACCTCGTGAAGGAACCATTGCAGATAGCCTTAGAACCACTTAGAGAATTTTATGCAAACCTCTTGGAGAGTAACATAGTTCTGTGTATGTTAGAGGTTTGCAAGTGTCGTTTAATGTACAAATAATCAACGATTTTTTAGGGTTGATGAATACAAAATGTACAAGACAATTCAGATTGGGACAAGATACTCAGGTATTGTCAAATCAGAAGCTTCTTGGAAAGTTAGTAAAAAGGGAAAAGAAAATTGAATGGGAGTGATCTAATGTTTGTGGCGCAGATTTGGCAATATTTCATTGTGCACGGTTAATGCTCAAGACACATTTCAATTCATAATTCTGGGAGGGTAGTCCTACTCTACGCATTGCTACAAGAAGAAGATGAATGTAGGAGAGATCATTTTCGACTACATCAAGCATGCAGCAAGGCTCAGTCGACCGAACTATGCCTTCTCAAACCTTATCATGGAATATATAAGAGGGAAGGGGTGACATCTTTTAGTGATGAGATAACCATTCATCCAATCCGATTCTTGACACGGCACTCTACTAAGCTAGCTGGGAGATAGACAAAGTGGTAGAGCATCAAGTACGGGTACAAGTGTTCAAGACTGAGCAACTGCAACCAAATCCAAACGTATAGTGAATGATCAATTGCAGCAACTCCAAACTGAGATGAAGACAATGAAGTTGCAACAAACATGGATGAGTGATCAAATGAAGAAGATGTTGAGATGCAACAACATGTCACAAACCTCTTGGGCTATGATGTGACACAATTCTATGGCAGGTTGGAATAAAACAATGAACAACATCCTAAAGATGCCATGGAAGAAGATGAGGAGGAAGAAGAAGAAGCAAAAGAAGATTGAAGCCTAAAGCATTGTTCTTTTTAGTTTATATTTTTATTTCTTGTGTTTTGTAAGTGGAACGATGTTGATTTCCTAGTTTTTAGCTCTTTATTTGTTTTGTTTAGACTTAGGTTAGGTTCGATAAGGTTGAGATCAAGATGTATTCTTTCATATAATCGGTGAGGATATCTAACACATTTGGCACCATAGATTTTCCTTTGTTTGATAGATGATGATGATGAGGGAGCCAAGGAATGGATGCCAGGATTTTGCACAAAATCGGCCTTTACAAATTAATCGGGGGGAGGAGTTCTCGTTTGAGAGGAAGCAAGAGAGGAGAGTGGCGATGGAGAAGAAGAATGAAGGGTTTGCAATGACTTAATCCCTTTTAATGAAATTTATATACAAGCATTCCCATTTTGCCCTTACTCTTCTTTGGAAATTCTATCTATATCCTTTGATTCATTACAAACACACCCCATAGCAACATATTCTCCATGAAAATTCCTTACATTTTACTCCCCACTTTTCCTGCTAATTAGGGGTAGAATGGTCAAATTGCCCTTATGGAAGAAAATATCTAAAACTTAACAAACATTTTGATCGGCCTGTCGCCGCGGCGAGGAACCTTCTGTCGCCGCGGCTAAACTGTCCAGCAGCTTCCCGTGGCCTCAACACCTCTTCGCCACGGCGAAGATTCTTCTTCGCCCCGGCGAAGCTTGGAAAACTAAACTTCTTCTATTTTCAACCAATTTCAGGGCAAGTATTCAACATAACACTCAATCAAAGGTCAACCAAACAATATTATTAAGAAGCCAACTCAAATAAGAGCAAAAGAAGAAACAATAACTACGTACCTCAAGCGGGGCGTTACAAAAATCACATGTTACTTGAGTTGTTTGAATAAAATTAACCTGCATACATCCTAATTGTTTTTGAAGTGATGCTAGTTGGGCTGAAATAGTCGTGTAAGTGTCAACTTCATGAATACCCACAGAGTTCTTCAGATGAATTCTCTCATTGGGTCTTCGATAGTTGTTACTTGCCAGGACTTCAAGTAACTCATAAGCTTCTTCAGGTGTCTTGTTTTGCAATGCTCCTCCAGATGTTGCATCCACCATTGTTTACACATTTGGAAGCAACCCATTGTAGAAGATTTGGACTTGCATCCAAATAGGCAAACCATGGTGTGGACACTTCCTCATTAGTTCTTTATATCTTTCCCATGCTTCATAAAGTGACTCGTTCTCATCTTGCAAGAATGATGTGATGTCGTTTCTCATTTTTGCTGATTTCGTTGGTGGGAAATATTTAGTTAAGAACATTTGCACCAATTCATTCTAGGTTGTGATTGTTCCTGCTGGTAGTGCCAATAACCATCCCTTTGCTTTATCTCCTAGTGAAAATGGAAATAATCTCAACCTAACGGCATCATTTGACACTCCATTTGCTTTAAATGTGTCACATATCTCTAAGAAGTTATCAATGTGCGAGTTTGGATCTTCATTTGTATCTCCCCCAAACTGTACCGACTGTTGGATCATTTGGATGATTGTCAGTTTTATCTCAAAATTGTTGGCTTGTACCGGTGGCCAAGTGATACTTGGATCACTACCATCAACTGTGGGCACTGAGAATTCCCTCAAAGTTTTGTTTTCAGCCATCTCAATGACTATCGTCTCTCGTTCTCTTCTCTCTTTAATAAGTCTTCTCGCAGTTCTTTCAATGTCTGGATCAATAGGAACCATTGTATGATTTCTTGCTCTTCGCATAAACTACACAGGAAAGAAAAAGAGCATGCCTCCGTTTCATCTAGTGTATGGCAAAGCATGTCACTTGCCAGTGGAGCTAAAGCATGGGGCATATTGGGCTGTCAAGAAGCTAAACATGGATTTACAAGTTGCTGTGGAAGAAAGGATGCTTCAATTGAATGAACTAGATGAGTTTCGCCATGATGCTTATGAAAATGCCTGGATATACAAAGAAAAAACCAAGATGTGGCACGACAAACACATAGCGAAGAAAAACTTTGAAGTGGGTCAAAAAGTGTTGTTATACAATTCTAGACTTAGGCTCTTTCCCGAAAAACTTAAGTCTAGATGGTCCAGACACTTCATAGTTACACAAGTATATCCGTATGGAGCCATTGAGGTCTCTCATGAGGAAAATGGTACATTTAAGGTGAATGGGCAGCGATTAAAGCCATACATTGATGGAGCGCTGAACTGCAAGTCATTGCTCATCAAACTCGACATCTTGGAATGAGATCCCAAGAGAAAGTGAAGCTTTCGACTATAAACAAGCGCTTCTTGGGAGGCAACCCAAGTGTTGTTCATTTTGACTATTTTTGTGATGTTTTTATGTGAATGTGTTTTTATAGAGTTAGAAGATAGTTAACTGATGTTATTTGTGTTGTTTCAGGTGAAAATCTACAAATTTGAAGAAGAAAAAATATGTCCAATTTTCACCCCAGCGAAATCAGTTTTTGCTGCAGCATGAAATCTACTTGATGTTAGCGAAAAAATGTGTCCAGTTTTCACCCCGGCTAAATTAGTTTTTGTCGCGACATGAAATCTACTAGATGTTAGCAAAAAAAATGTGTCAAGTTTTCACCCCGGCAGCATGAAATCTACTAGATGTTAGCGAAAAAAATATGTCTAGTTTTCGCCCCGGCTAAATCAGTTTTCGTTGCAACATGAAATCTACTGGATGTTAGCGAAAAAATGTGTCCAGTTTTTGCCCCGGCAAAATCAATTTTTGCCGCGGCATGAAATCTACTGCAATGTTGGGATGAAGAAAAAATTGCAAGTTTCATCGCGGCAAATTTTATTTTCACCACAGCTAAGACAGAATTCTATTTAAACTCGCAATTTTTCTTTCAATCTTCTTCACTACATCAAACCCTAGCCTCCATAGCACACCTCTTTCATCTCAATTCTTTTATCCTTCCCAAGCATTTCCACTACAAATCACATATCTCTAAATCCCCTAAACACCATTTACTACTATTTTCGCAAGATTCATAAGGAGATTTGCAAATCTTTGGAGAAAACCCAAAGTTTCTCAAAAAAAAAAAAAAAAAAAAAAAAATTGGGGCAAAGTGGTGTGATTGAAAGCTGAAGCTTGGTCGAATTGGTAAGAAATCTTGTCTTAAGCTTTTGATTGATTGATTTTGAATGTTAATCTATGGATTTGCAACATTGATTAAAATTTGAATTTTGAGGTTTTTGGAGTTGCGAATTCGTGGTATTATAGTGTGATTTTTTGTGTTAAATTGTTTGTTGTGGAGAGTTTTTAATTGTTGAATTGTGTTGGGTTGATTTAGATAAGATTGGGTTTGTGAAATTTTGAGTTGATTATTGTGGAGAAGTGTGAAATTTGGAGTTGTTTATGGTAAATATTGTGTAGATTGTGTTGTGGAGCAGTTTTGAAATTATGGATTGAATTTGTTTGTGGGAATTTCCGAATAAAAAGATAATGCCTTTTAAGAGAACGGCGAAAGGAAAGCAAGTAGACAATCGGTTATCGAATGATAGGGCCAGAAAGCGGTATGAGGTCGAGGCCAAGAGGAAGGATAGGAAAGTCATTCCTAAGAAGGGATTAGATGCTCTTTATGCTTCCGATTGGGCTGAAGAATTAGATTGGCTCACCTTCGTGAAGGAACCATTGCAGATAGCCTTAGAACCACTTGTTAGAGAATTTTATGCAAACCTCTTGGAGAGTCAACATAGTTCTGTGTATGTTAGAGGTTTGCAAGTGTCGTTTAATGTACAAATAATCAACGATTTTTATGGGTTGATGAATACAAAATGTACAAGAACAATTCAGATTGGGACAAGATACTCAAGGTAATTGTCAAATCAGAAGCTTCTTGGAAAGTTAGTAAAAAGGGAACAAGAAAATTGAATGGGAGTGATCTAATGTTTGTGGCGCAGATTTGGCAATATTTCATTTGTGCACGGTTAATGCTCAAGACACATTTCAATTCATTAAATTCTGGGAGGGTAGTCCTACTCTACTGCATTGCTACAAAGAAGAAGATGAATGTAGGAGAGATCATTTTCGACTACATCAAGCATGCAGCAAGGCTCAGTCGACCGAACTATGCCTTCTCAAACCTTATCATGGATATATATAAGAGGGAAGGGGTGACATCTTTTAGTGATGAGATAACCATTCATCCAACTCCGATTCTTGACACGGCACTCTACTATAAGCTAGCTGGGAGATAGACAAAGTGGTAGAGCATCAAGTACGGGTACAAGTGTTCAAAGACTGAGAGCAACTGCAACCACATCCAAACGTATAGTGAATGATCAATTGCAGCAACTCCAAACTGAGATGAAGACAATGAAGTTGCAACAAACATGGATGAGTGATCAAATGAAGAAGATGTTTGAGATGCAACAACATGTCTACAACCTCTTGGGCTATGATGTGACACAATTCTAATGGCAGGATTGGAATAAATACAATGAACAACATCCTAAAGATGCCATGGAAGAAGATGAGGAGGAAGAAGAAGAAGCAAAAGAAGATTGAAGCCTAAAGCATTGTTCTTTTTAGTTTATATTTTTATTTCTTTGTGTTTTGTAAGTGGAACCGATGTTGATTTCCTAGTTTTTAGCTCTTTATTTGTTTTTGTTTAGACTTTAGGTTAGGTTCGATAAGGTTGAGATCAAGATGTAATTCTTTCATATTAATCGGTGAGGATATCTAACACATTTGGCACCATAGATTTTCCTTTGTTTGATAGATGATGATGATGAGGGAGCCAAGGAATGGATGCCAGGATTTTGCACAAAAATCGGCCTTTACAAATTAATCGGGGGAGTATCTCGTAACCTCTGCTTTTGTTTTTCTATTCCTTGGATGTGGATGATATGACTTTGGGGACAATGTCATTTCTAGTTTGGGGGTAGGAAAATTTTGAAAATTTTTGTGTTTAGTTTGTTTGTGTGTCTTAGCTCGAAATTGTGTTTCTTTTTGTTTTAAGTTCTTTGATTGTTATTTGTTTAGTATGTTTGTGTGTGTTGTGTTGTTGTTGTCTAGATGAATTGCATAAATCTATGATGAGATTTTGATTGTTGGTATACTATTATTGGAAAATGCAAAGCATTGCTTCAAGTTAGGTTGGTTGATTAGGTTGATCTAGAGGTTTGTTAAGTGGTTCAACCACCATTTTCATTCTTTCGGTATGCTTAGATTCATTTTATGTGGTTAGGTGAAGTGTTGATAAAGTTGGTAGACCCTAGAACCTAGTTGAGAGGTGCTTGAGGCGGAATTCTAAGATTAGACATTGTTGAGGAAATGATTTAGGATTTTTTTTCCAAAATGTTTAAGCCTTTCCAGCCGACCCATGAATGAATCTTTCCCTAGTCATCCATTTGAGGCTTATGAGATTTTCATTGCCTTATTTTTCTTGCAAACTAAAAATTTTCCAATCCCTATATCTTAAACACTTTATCATACCTTTTAGGAGAATTATGGACCTAATATATGACACAAAAGAGCTTTGAGAGGTGTGTGAATAAGTGATGGACCAAAATTTTAAGTTTGGGGGTTGCAAAAAGGGCAGGAAAAAGGGGCAATAAACCTCAATGGTGTTGTAAGTAATTGTTTTTGAGTAAAAAAAAAAAAAAAAAGGTTTCTTTAGTTCAATTCAAAATCAAAAATAAGAAATGCATAAGTTTGGGGGTTGTAAAATGGTTGACACTTTGATTGGTGGTTGAGAAAGAAAGCAGAGATTGATGTAGCTCTTAGTGTTTGCATAAGGAAAACCGAGTTCTCGTACTTTGTTTATCCTATCCTTTTCCTTGGAGCCCACTCACCTGAGCCTAACGTTACAAGCCAATAAAGACCTTCTGATCCTTAGTGATGTCTAGTCCACATTAGTGGAGAGTAGTTCGATACTTAGGCTTATGGAGTCTACCACCATTTAATAAACTTCACATTTTTGCATAAAATAATCCAGGAAGTCGGAAGGTAGATTGAAATGGGAATTACCTACTTAGGGGACCCATAGAGAAAGATAGTCAATTCAATTATAACTTCTTGGAGTGTTGAGTATTTTCCCGTAATATTGTTTCAACAATTTTTAAGACTTGCATCGTCAATTAATTTTGGGTAACGTATCTTTATTTTGTAGTTTTCCTCTTTTCTCATTTTGGTTTAATTTTGTGTTTCCTTATGTTTGCTGTGTTGTTTTTCTTTTATTTTGTTTTTGATGCTCGAGGACGAGCATACCTTACGTTTGGGGGTATTTGATAATCCATAGATTATACTGTTTTTCTTGTTTATTTGGTAAGATTTTCGGATACTTTTCCTTGAATTTAGGCCTGAATTGCCACTTAATTCGTTCATTTCACATTTCAGGTCTAAAACGCATTTCCAAATCGAAACGAAGCAAAAACAAGGTCAATCAATTCAAATTCGAGAGTCTTCAGAGTCAGGAATGTTGGAGGTTGATTGGAACCACCCTTAGAGCTCAAATGAACAAAAAGGAAAGAGAAAATCGAAGATTCAAGTGTTGGAGCAGGCAAGGGCATTTTTGTAAATTCAATTTAATGAAGATAGAATTTTGCCCCTGTGAAAAGCATTTTCGCCGTAGGACGAGACTCTCGGGCACAATGTGTATTTTTGTGCTTCGTCGCGATGTCGCAGCGAACTCTGGAGATTTTTATTTTTTTAAAACAATGCGTTTTCCCATTTTTGTCCTGAGTCCTAGGGTTTTGGTCGACTATTTAAGAGAGACTTAGCTCATTTTTTGGGAGATCGAGATTGTTAGGAAAGAAAAAGGGGAGATTGGAGTTTTGACGAATCTGGGTCTTCAATTTAGGGAAGATTTCGTTCCTCTTTTAATTCCTAGCATGTTGAACTCTTTATTTACAGTTATTGTTATGTTTTCCTTTACTTTGAGTATGAACTAACTCAATTTTGGGTTAGGGTTTTGATGTAACTCGGATTACAATGTTTTAGTCTTTAAATTGATGTTATTTTTTAGTTCTATTGCTTGGATTATGTGTTTATTCTTGTTCTTAATGCAATTGGATGTTGAGTTTTTTCGTTCAATTTAATGTTGAGCATGATGAGACTAAAAAGTGATTCATGTGTTTGCCTCTTAGAGTAAACACTGTAGATTGAGTGAACGCTAGAGATAGGTTCGGAGATCTATGAAATCGCTTTAGGATTCCACTTAGCTTAATGGACTTTGAACTGTTAATCTTCATTTTGTTAGGTGAAGAAGGTTAACGGGAATAAGTAGGAGAATATAGCCAAAGAATGTATATTCTACATATTAGGGTGTCCGATTTATAATCCTTGCATGTGAATTTGAAAGCAACAGGAATTGTAGATTAAATCAGAGTATCCTAGTGAAGTCTAAACCCTAACCTCTTTTGCCTTGAATTGATATTGTCTTAATTAGTTAAATTTTAATTTAAGTTGTTTACTTTTGTATTTAATTTCTGCTTTATTTTTCTCCCGCAAATCCAAACAATCTTTGTGTTCTTCAATTAGTTACAAAACTAGGAAAATTAGTACTTAACACTCAATCCTCATGGGAACGATACTCTATTCACCATTTTATTACTTTTTACGACTAGTGCACTTGTTACGTATGCATGTTGTCGAATCACACGCATCAAGTTTTTTATTTATGATTTTGGAATTCAAGTGATTGCATTATGATTTTGGAATCTGCACTCTTGTTGGGTTTAATTTATAAAATTCAGTCAGTTTATTTTGCATCAAACACATGGACAAGATGGTAAATATGAACGACTTCAAAATTTTAAAATCTCAATGGTTACTGATTGTTTTTAGCATTAAGGACAAATTGGTAATTTAAATTTTATACATGGTTGGAGATATATTGGTAATTACAGAATTAAAAAGGGGTATATTGGTAATTGAATGTGTTGACATGACATATAATAATAATAAAAACAATTCCTATCAATAGTTAAGGGCATTTCCGTCTTTACAGTTTAATTACTGTATTTGACAGAATTTCAAACGGAACTTGATGTCTATGTGTCAATTTAGTATTTTGAAACTTTTTGAGTGGGAAAATGTCATCAAGGCAAACCCTTGGGTGGAAAATAGTCGTTTACTCTTAATAGAATTATATAACTATTGTAGTTAATTGTTCAATAAAGGTCATAAATAAATCAACTCTAATAACTGGCTTACTAGTTATCATAAACAGATCAACAACTTCTTAGTTGCAGTAGACTTTAACCCACCCTTTAATTATAGACAATCAATAAGCCATAAAACTTAATTTAACTTACTATTAAATTAAGTTGAGCATTACAATTTGAGATCACTTTGCCGAGGAAAAAAAATAATTCCTCACCAAAAACCATTTTCAGTAAGGAATTTGGATTCCTGGTGAATTATTTGATCACTAATTATTGTAGTGTAAAATCAGAGAAAAAAAAAAAAAGTCAATGGTACTTGGCTTAAACTGTCTATGCCAATGGCATGCTAGACCAGCCAATGTTAATGGGAAGGATTTTTACATAATGACTTCTAAGGCCTCTTGAATTCGTATCCAGGATTTGAAAGACTTCAGATGATGTGGGGAGAATAAATAAAACCTGTTAATTTTAAGAATGCCTAAGAAGTGATTAAATCATTCTTGTTAATTCTCTAAGAATGCCAAGAATTAGAAAGAAACTTTCAATGAAACAAATAAGTTTATTCAAGCCAAACTCTAGATACAAGACCTTATTTATAGTAGTCTAAGAGGTAGAGATTAATCTAATACAAGATAAAAATAAAGGGTGAAGTATTTGAACTTGCCAATTAAGTTTGAAACTATGACATATTACACAAACACCTCACTTACCGTCAATTTCTCTCTAGTCCGTCGGAGCTCTCTTCTCTCACTTAGAGAGACTCCTTGAGACTTGTATAAAGGTTACTGCACCAGGGGGCAATCTTTGCTTTTGATAAACTGATTTTATCATTACTTTGCAACAAGGAAAACCAGGTGATGCTGCTTGTGGGGATATATTCAGATTGCCTAAAAGGAATTTTTTGGTTGCTTCCTAGTTGGTCTAGGCATTCAGCCTTTTAAACTGAGCTAATAGGTGTCATCCTTGGCCTTGCTGCAGAGATTGATTTTTCTAAAGGATGTTTATACCTTTGGTTAGAGTGTGATTTTTCGTCTGTTGTTTAGTGTTTTCAACCTCTTTGGCGCCTTTATACCTTGTGGATTAACTACAAGAAGAAAATGAGTTCAATGCAAATTTACTGTTCCCATAAATATCGTG
This sequence comes from Pistacia vera, assembly GCF_008641045.1. Classification (NCBI taxonomy): domain Eukaryota; kingdom Viridiplantae; phylum Streptophyta; class Magnoliopsida; order Sapindales; family Anacardiaceae; genus Pistacia; species Pistacia vera. The sequence goes on along the minus strand of NW_022195066.1, from coordinate 135,820 downwards.
AAGGCAACCAAATTGCTAATCAATACTTATGAAAGGGTGGGATGAACCTCCTTCGGATGTTCATAATATGCTTCTCCACGATTGTTGGGAGTTTCCTAACTACTGATTTTCTTGATTTTTCGTTACGTTGTATTTTCTGATGTCTTATCTTTCTTTTTGTCAATAATATTACTCCTTAATCTTTAGGATTTGTCCCCTGTTTTTCGCGGTTTGCAAAAAATAAATAAATAAATAACATACGATCATTTGAAATTTAGGAAGCTCATATTAAGAAAGAACCCAAAGATAAGATCAAAATATTGAAACAAACTATACAACTATGTTCTCTATTTTAAAATCATTAATTGTTTTACAGTGTCTAATAAAAAGGAGAAAATCCTAATCCTCAATTGACAAAGTTCCAATCCATGCCCTCCCAATGGCTCTTATGATGAATACAAACATTAAAATAAATATTCAAATAGAGTTTTAAGTTAGATGAAGCTAACAATGAAAATCAAGGCTTCCATAATTTCATTGTGCAATCTTCACTATACGTTGCAAGAAGATTTCTGTGGGGATGATGAGTCACACCGATTACATCCTTTTCATGGACCTGACAATGACAAAGGAAATCCCAATTCATACATATATATGTCGAACAAGATTATCATGAACATTTGACACACATTGACATGCATATATTGTAGTTGTACACGAGGTCTAGAGATGGAAGTACAGATATACTTGACTGGGAGAGGTTTAAAAAAATAACAAATCCATGTGTTAGTATTGAATTCGTTCATGGTCGAAATAAAAAAGCAGCCTATGGTAAGCCACTCTTCTAGTTCAGTATCAATATTTCTTCTACCCTTCTAACTTTAGTGGTTTGGATTCAAGTTCAGCATATGGTCAACAACCTTGAGATACAATTACCAATGTTATTAACCAATTATTGATTTCTTTATATGTAAAAGCAATTTAAATGCTTAATATTATAACATCTCACCCTTCACCAAGGAAAAAAATACCTTCATTAGATGCTCTAGTTTACCGGACTGATAGCTGAAGCAGTACAGGTTCCTACAAATAATTCACACATTACATCAGAGAGCATACAAACTAATTTAAGGCATTTTTTAGGGAGAAAATTTAAAATAAGTTGAAAATTAATTCTGCCGAACATGTTGAATATTAATTCTGCCATAACAGTGGTTTAGTCAACTCCATTGCAAAATATACAACTGTTGCAGACAAAAACCACATCGTAAAATTTGCAAGCACCACAGTAATGAGTATGAACTTAGAACTCCAATGTTTCAGATTTTGCTACTTGCAATCATTTTGATGCAATCCTTAGATTACATGAGAAACAAAGCGAAGACCAAGCCCAAACAACAAAGACTTGAGTCAATGATTGGAGACTAGTACTACAACTCAAGAAAAGAGTAACAAGATAAACAGTCCAAGCCTCTTGAAAGTTACACTTGTCATTACACAGTATGATAAAACAAATCATTAATCAGAATAAGTAAATAACACAGTAAAACTTTAAATCTATGCACAAAAAGCTATCACTTATAAAAATACCTGTCTTCCCCAACACAGTAGATCCATTCACCTTTCGGTGAAACAGTAGCTGCAACAAAGTCTCCGCCTTCTCTTTTCCCAGATGAAAAACTCTTTACAACCTACATCACCAAAATCCAGAAGTAAATTTCCACAAAAGAAAATTATTTGCACTCTTCCAAAGAAACTGAAAGACAGTAATTTCAGTGTTGGTGAACGGTGAGTCTTAAATAACATCAGTTACTAAAACATTTAAAGGTGATTTTTCAGAAAAAGGACAAGTTTTGATCTCTAGTTATAATCACAGTCTCTTCAATAATAAAGCTTGTTCAATTGTAGAATAACAGAGCAATTATGCACTAGTGAAACTCATAAGATTTGAAATAAAAATAGAGCCCAATAATGTACAGCACACTCTCTTGCCGTCATCTATGACATTAATAAGTACCTGTCCCTGAAGGGTCATTATGTATATTGATGATGTCTTATTGCATACGACAATGTGATCAGTGCTTTTTGGGAATAGATGAACAGAGTTCACAGAAGCATCACCTCCCTAACGTTCAAAGGAAAAAGAGCAACAATTAGATAGAAGAACCGATGAAGTAAATTAAAGACGTGATAATTTAGTAAAACTACTCTATCCAATAAGGAATGCATAATTCATCTGAACAAAACAGATACCCTCAAAGGAGGTGGTGGCTTAAATGTCTGTATGCAATCTGTGGTCTTCAAGTCCCAGACCTATAGAAGACAACAATGAAGAATGGAGTCAGACAATGAAGATTACAGTATCTAGTAATCAGAAGATCCAACAATCAAAAGAAAATTAAAATCAACTAACTTTTACTGTGCAATCGCTCGAGGCGGTAATAACACGAGCTCCATCACTTGTAAAGATGGCATCATTCACATAAGATGTATGACCACGGAATTCTTTTAACAATTTTCCAGACTTTAGGCCATGAATTCTGCATAAAACATAACAGTCATTGAGAATTTTTAGCAATGAAATTTTTTTATGTCTTGCTCTTAAAATTGCTAGCATTAATTTGCAAACTAGATAAAAGGGCTACACTTGGATGTGTTGATAACCAAAAGTATGAAAATAATAATTTTTTTCTTTTTTACATAAGAAAAAAAAGTTCAAAAATACTAGTAAAATAAACAATAAGGCTTATAGCTAATAGTGTTATTTGCTGTAGTCTTTGTCTCTTCTTGAAAAGAAAGACTTTGTTACTTGTTAACTGAATACTAAAATGAACTATCGATGTGCATAACAAGTGGGCATACAAAAATAGAAGTCTTAATAAGCTTAATTGACCTTGCTGTGCTGTCAAAGGATGTACTTAGTAACTGACTTCCATCTCGAGAGAAAGAAAGACTGGTAACACCCTGAGAATGTGCTCGTTCAAGGCGGCGCAAGCATTGACCGGTTCTTATACGCCAAACCTGAAATTGTATTCTTAAAATTAGATTAAGCTTGTTTCATATTATAACAGCTTGAAGTTTGAACCAAATTAGATTTCATCAAGAATATCACAAGCAAACACAAACTGGAAAGTCAGGAGAAACTTCAAAATGCTTCCGGATAAAGCCCAGGGGCATATGATAGCAAAAGAAGAAAAAAACACTGATGAAAATGAAGCACAAAGCACAGGCTTGGAGGATGTTTCCGAAACTTGTGAAACAGCAAAATTACTAAACTCTTGATTCAGGTGGTGGTGCTGATGCCATTAACATGGCTGTTTTAATTTTTATTGAGGACAGTATTATAAACCTAAGTACTCCTTCCTTGAATGAAGATCGAGCCACAGGCCGGCTACTTAACCAGTAATATGTGTTTGTGTCACGCCCTCGTTATAATCTTCCGAGTCAAAGAAGGCAAATTTTATTTTTGTCCATTTTAGACTTCCTGTCTACAAACTTCCACCATTCATCTCTTCACACCAACAACCTCTTGTGGCAAACAGATAAAACCGCAAATAACTTTTAATCTAACTATTAGAAACCGAAACTTCAAGACACTAAGGAAACACACCATGCTCATAAGATCATAGATTAGTCGCCACCCAAGTAAACAAGCATGACAATTAAGGGTAACACATTCCAAAACATAGAAAACTACAATAATAATAATAATAATATATTGCTTCTTGCTTAATCTTCACATTTCAACTGTATTACAAAATCATATTCCCGTTTAACCTTATTTTTCCTTTACATAATAAGACAACATTACAAAAATACCTCCACAAACTAGAACTGTGTATTACTGGAAGTTCGGTATAATAACTTTATGTAAACCTTGAAACTCGCCTACTCCAAATTTTGTACTACCAAGTAGTAACAAGGACTTTGGCTCAAATATTTGTCAGGGCTAGAAAATCCTCTCATAAAGATTGGGTCGACAAGACAGCACCCATGTTTACCCCAAGATAAACCCTGTTTGGCTGTATCACACACCCAAGTTACCAGTGAAATTCATGAGCACCTTAAGAAAACCCTCTTGATCTGTATTATTGGCAGATTCACACCCTCAAACATGCAGCTTTCTGTAACCAACCAGAGACTCCACATTAAATATAAGAGAATCGACTCTCAAACTAGACAACTCCTTTGTTAGTTGCCTAAACCAATAACTTCCATGTTGATCCCTCAAACGCTAAACTAATTTGATCATGTTTCTGATCCTTGCTTTTCCTATTCATTATTTTTCAAGCGCCTCCCCCACCCCCTACCCAACACACACACACACACACAAAACCCTCATGTGAATGGGATTTGATCCCAAGATCTCTAATGTTCACAATGACTAAAATTATTCCACTCTGATCTGTCAAGATCTCTTCTGCAACCTAAAGAGGCCTAACCAATCGAACTAGTTAGACCCACCCTCTTTTTCCTTTAATCACTCTCCACTGGATAAAAGTTCGGTGAACTCAATAATGATTATAGCTACAGCTTAAATATCATGAAGTTTTCATCACATAATATTTCAGGAGAAGGAATTAAAATGTCTATTCAAGGTAGAGCTGTAATGGTCATTACAGATTCTTGAGGAAAGGTGTTCAGATAATGTATACAGAGTCTGAGGAAAGGAGTCCAGGTATTGTATATGGAGTCTGACGAATGATGTTCAGAAATTATACATAGAGTCTGAAGAAAGCTGTTCAGATGTTTTATATAGTCATAGCCTATAGAATTTGGCATAAGGCATTCATTGTCAAGACTTGAATCCACACTCTTGTTCTTGTAAGCCCAGGGTCTAACCATTTTGGCATGAAATGATCCCAATACATCAATAATTTTTTCCAGACTTAAATGTCCAGTATAATTTTGGTCAAACTAAATTTCCGAATGACCATATGTATATTTTAAAGCAGGCAAAGCATTGATTATAAATGACAAATATTAAATCGTAGTTAATATAAAAAATATTCATCTTTAATCCAGTCATGCTTGACTACAATTCAAACCATGCCTAAATAGCAAAAATTTGAAGCTAAGACTTACTTTGATCTTTCCATCTTGTGACCCAGAAGCAAGCATCTCCGAGTCTCTGCTAAAATCAACACAGAGGACAGTTTCATCATGCATCATGAAAGTTTCCTGCAAAAGTTGATATTACTTTGGTAAAGGCACCATATGGAGACACAGCTCCCCTCAGAAAATGTCTAGAAGCAAATCCTATGAAACAAAAGACATTAAAAGCATAAATAATTCTCATGACTCTCCATTGACTGTTGCTTGGCTCAGTTCTAATCAAAATTATGCAAGTTGCTCCAGATTATTTACATTATATAAAATAATGTTTCTTATCCAAATACCTATAAGATGCTATAGAACAATGATCAACAACACGTAAAAACCAGCATCATACAACTACAACTTACAGATTCTATAGGAGCAATTGAGAAGATACAAGGCACATACATCAATCATCAATTTCGCGACTATTAATTTACATTTCCCAGACCATAAACACCAACATTCCAATAATACGGAACACAATAGCAAGAGCTTTAACACCCACTCTATCTTTATTCTTCTAGATTAATTTACAAGCAGACAATACAGCACTCCACCTGTTCTGTTTCTAAGAATAACAAAAAGAAGTAAACTGATGCCACAAAATACATAGTAGTCTTTCCAAACAACACTAACAATGAATTAAATTTTAAAAAATTAAAAAAAAAAATTTTAAACATTTTATCAAATAAAAAAAAAATTAGCAACGGTCGCTTAAGAGAATAATTAATATTATAGTCTAATAACATAGATTAAAAGAATGATTATGGGACACTGACACCGTTCTGATACATTTCTATTAGTAAACTTCATAAATTAATTTACAAAATCACATACATGTTCATAAAAACTTTGGAATCAGCATATGTTCTCAATATTTTACATATTTCCCATGCCTTTTCAAATTCTCAATTTTATTTTGTCAAGTTAATCATTGATTAAACTTCATTGACCAAAAGGGTAAAGTTGCAGAGATATTACCTAATACTTGGCAGCTTGGAGGGGAAAAAGAAAATGTAGAAAATGAAAGAATAGGCAGAAAGGAGATAGATGAAACGACACCGGATGAAAGAGAGTTCACAACAGTACAAATGCTTTCATCAAAGGATGAGCTCTTTTATTTTGCAAGATATGACATAGTAAGATCCAACAAAGACTTGGCTTTATGGAATCTGGAAAACGGGCATCCACTTTTGCAGCTTCTATTTCTACAATGGTGTACCAAGTTGTAATTTTCATGGTTGAAAGTGTTGGCAGAAATCTGAGTTATTTGCATCAACCTTTCTCTGTGTTTGCCATCACACACATGTATAATGCAGACCACATATCGACAAGGCATTTTCCACAAGAATTCCATGTAAACCAATATTAGACCATAAGGATAAGATGGTCAATGAAGGAGGATAAAGATACTCACGTCAGCCTGGTACTGAAGGTCCTTCTTGAGTTTCCCAGTTAGGTAATCCCAAACCTGGTAGTGTCCAAGATCTCAGATAGTATTCAAGTGGATAAATAACTTCTAAATGCTGACAAAAAGAAATGTGATCATAAATACCTCAATAAATCCATCGAACGAGGAAGATACGAGAAACTGCCCATCTGGAGAGAAACGAGCACATTCGGCATGACTTTTTGTCCCAAACTAACAGCAATAAACCAACAGAAGATGTGACTTTGAAATGAAAAGTTAAGGTCATTATACAGCTGCGATATTATCACAAAGGAAGAATCCAAACACAGAATACAAATCAAGATATTCACCAAAAACAATTAAAAGTTTAGTGCATGAAAGAAAAAGCGGTACATATAAATCTGGAAACGGTATTTGAAGTTCAAAGGAGCGCACAAAAAGACTAACTGTTCCTAAACAGTCCAATTTCGACATTACCCAATGCCCTCTTTTTTCCCCACCTTTTTATGGTTTGCCAGCATACAATAAAATCTCACCTTAATAGTGTGGGAAAGAGTTGTTGGATACATGTCATCCACATCTTGTTTCATAGCAGCAGTTCCTCGAAATAAGTCAAACTGTGTTCCAGGAGGTAGCAACCCTGGATAGCCAAATAAAAATATTTCATGAAGATGCAGCAAAATTCAAATAATATATTGAAGCACCCTTCGAGCAATTGTCCTCGGCAGTTACTGCAAGCTAGGTGAATCTCAGGCATCAAGAATAAAACAATGTTCTGTAAGCAAAAGAAATGCGTTTAAAAGAATAGATGCAGATTTATCATGGGCACTTCTACTTCTTACACCATATGCAAAGAAAAACAGAATGTCATCTCCACAAGAATCCAACTATAGAAAATTCTTCAAATCACTTTAATAGAAACTCTCCAATCAGTGCTGTACAAATATAGAAAAATATTAATTTCAGAATGGAACCTTGGTGCTGCTGCCACTTCAGGGCCTGACCAATTAGAGCCATTAACCGAGATGGTGGAACAACAGAAACTTCAGCAGCAAGAGCTGGAAATGGAGAAGTAAATTTATTAAGGAAATGGAGAAACAGTTGACAGCATTTGTATTCATATGTGTGTTTAAATTCACAGAAAGAAGAAAATTTAAAATGCTTATGCAATGTTTTATTCATTGCTGCTATTTTATATCCTAATTTTGATTACCAGCTGCTTAAAGTATCCCTTGGCACTCTTTAAAAGAAATATGATTAATCAATGAGAAGTTCGTTCCAGATTTTCCACCCTGATTATGACAAGATTTTGTTAACTAGGTAAAATTCTAAGATGGTCCAACAAAACTGAAATTTTCTTATCTCCTATTTTTATCTTCTTTTTTACTTTTCTAATATTAGAGTGCCCAAAAGCCCATCATTAAGATAAGGCCGACTTCAAAGAGAGATTTGTGCCTCTCTTATTCTAAGCAGCACCATTTTTCTGCTGCAACTAACCTTAACTTTAGTCAGTCACTGAAGAGAAAGAATGAGGAAAGTAGATGAGGAGAACCTTATTAAGGATCTCGCTCGGCCTTCAAAAGTTGATTTCTATTCTTAGATTATGTTTCTTTCAGTTATAAAGTTGCTGGTTTAGTTTGTTATAGTTTTCTTTTTAATGTTACAAGTAAGCAGTATTCTATTAATATAATCTTTTACGGGTATAGCTTGTAATTAAGTTGATGGATCTCACTTTGGGTTACATCATTCTTACACTTTCTTTTTATATTTCTCCACTTCCACTATTTCTATCATTCCACACTAAATTCAAACACCAGTCTCCAGTACATTCAGATACCATCCCACCAAGCATTTCAAATACCATCCCACCCTACATTAACATACCATCTTCAGCACTCAAGAACCTAGCAGACCTTACAAGCTTAGCTATATAAATGGCTAGCAACAGAGGGACCACTTGTTTGAAATAAGCCATTTAGCATAAGTGCTAATTCAGTGGTGTAACCACATTTAAGCATCAAAGTTTCAACTCAAGCCAGGAGAGTTCCCATGTGTAGAAGAAGGGAACAATAATGCAAATGAAAATATTAGAAAGCAAAGTTATTAGTTTTACTGCTCGAAGCTTCATGTGCATTCAACCTTTATAACAAAATGAATGCCAAGGGAAGCCAAATCCAAATCCTTTTTGTTACTGTTTTCCCCTTTGATACAATTTTTTTAATTTATATTTATACTCCCAAGGTCAACAGAGACAAACAACTTCAAAACTAGAATATGCCAATGTATTATTTAATATTTTAAGAAGTATTGGAGATCTACAAAATCAAATGTAACAAACAATCAGAAGATAATTGGACAGAACCTTGCGCTATTTGTGCACGGCGTCTCTCTTTGGTAGAATCTTGATAAGCCTATCAGAAAATAGTTTATTGATCTCAGTAAAGAATTCATAATCCATGAACTATAAAATTACATTCTTCCCTAAACCACATAATTGGCTCTAATTCCGCTAGCAAACATAAAAAAGCAAAACCAGCACATAAGATTAAGAATATGTTTAGTGTTAAAGGCACTTGGCACTTTCTACGCATTAGTAAATCATGGTCCATTCTCAAAACTGTTATTTATATATAATCACTAACAGTAGAAAATAAAAGAAACCAAGATCCCATGTCTGCAAACATCCAAAAATCATGATAACTAACAAAACGACTAGCTTCTAAACTCATGAGAAATCATAAAAATTACATGAAAACTAGCTTCTAACCTCATGTGGATCAAAATAAGTTCTAACAAGGAGATGCTCAAGTCTTAAGTATCTCTCAGGTTGCTCCTGCTTCATGACACCCATTGCCTGTGTTTGCCTCAAAATAGCACGGGCAGTATCCAACTCACGGAGTTCAATCATTTCCAACACAATCTGCACAACAAAGCAAATGGGTCCATCTCAAAAGTCAGCTTCTTACCAAGTTCAATCACTTGTAACATAATCTACATAGTCAAGCAAATGGTATAACCCAGAACTCAATTTCTTAGAAAGTTCAATCATTGCTAACACAATATGCACAATCAAGCAAAAGGTTATACACAAAAGTCATTTTCTTACGAAGTTCAATCATTCCTAACATAATTGCAGAATCAACCAAATAAGTATAGCCCAAAACTCAAATTCTAACCATGTTCAATAATTTCTAACATAATCTTCACAATCAAGCAAATGAGTATGTCAACTTCTTACGAAGCTCAATCATTTCCACCATAATCTACATAATCAAGCAAATGGGTAGATCCAAAAGCTCAACTTCTTACAAAGTGCAACAATTTCAAACACAATATGCACAATTAAGCAAATGGGTATACCCCAAAATTCAACTTCTTACAATGAGCAATTATTTCTAACACATCCACACAATTCAAGCAAATGGTTACATCCCAAAACTCAAAAACTTCACAAGAACTTCATACCTGCTCATACAAGTCCTCCAATTTATTTCTGGGAAGCTTAAGCTGTGCCACTTGAGGCAATATTGCATCCCATCTTCCCCCATTGATATCAGCAACAAATGTTTCGATGCTGTCCACAGTGTTCAAAGACACTTGGCATTCGTTCTGTAGTGTCTGAAATGTTTGTTGTAGTGAATTTTCTTTGCAAAACTGAAGAACAATCTTTATCACACTGTAGAGTTGAGTTAATCAGAATCTCTCGGAATCAAAAATCATATCAAAAAATAGAGCATTGTAAAAATTGTAAAACTTACTCTCGAGCTTCAATTTCTAAAGTCATTCTCTCCCCTTCGATGCTGTTAAAAAGACAGGGAGAAAGAAGGAGAGTTTAATTTAGAAAGATGAAATAAATCAGTAAATATACTTTAAAAGTGGCGAAAATCGATTGTCAAAGGTCAATTAGTGTTGCATGCAAAAGTTTAATTCACCATTGCTGTAACTTAAACTGTCGGAAGAAATGGAGTCACCACCGGAAAGTTCAGAGAATCAAATTATTAAAAAAATAAATAAAATTTACCGTACGAAGCGATTTGAGCCAACGCGATTGAGTGATATAATGATTCAGCCAACGGGATTATGATGGAATGATGAAGCAAACGGAATGAGCAACAATATCGAATAGGGAGAGATGGAGTAATTAGGGATTTGAATACGGCATACGAAAGAGGGGTTTAGGGTTTAGGAATTTGAAGTTTGGATAAATAAATAAATAAATGAAATAAGTACTGAGTTATTTTGTTCCCGTTTTTTACAACTAATAATTAAGAGATATATTAAATTGCACTATTTGTACGTTTGAATTGAGAAGTAACATATTTTCTTTTCGAGTAATGTTATAGTATCGAAGAATGCATATCGAATTCGTACACCAATGATGTGGTATAATCCTGACCTCGATTATTATGAATTTAATTAATCGACGTCAGGATTGCGCGCCTCATTGGTATCGAATCGATACGCATCCTTCGTACTGTATTATTTTCCTTTTCTTAAAGTTTAAGAAATAGCATTGTCTATTCACCACATATTTTCTAACAAGTGAATAAAACTTATACTATTTACCTATTTTCTCAAGCTAACCACTCTCTCTCCATTGTCAAAATCCAAACTTTCAAACCTAGAACTCAACTCTTATTTATGCCAAAATGAGTGGAATTTGAGTAGATACTTTGGATTTAGGTTTTGGGGATTTTAGGGTTAAGAATGGGCGATATCTATGTTGAGTTGTTGAGAAGGACACGAAAATGGCGAATAATTGGGTTGTATGGTGGTTGAAATTTGCATTTTTTGGCCAATCAAGGGGTTTCAACTAGACTTGGCCAAAAAAAGCAGATTTGGCCAAGAAGGTTCTATCCAAAGGTCGAATGGAATGGCAAGGTTTACAACACTTAGTATCAAAAAGGCAAAATTGGGCAAATCGATCTACATGTGGTTTTTGGCTAAAACTTGTTCAACCTCTATCCATTTTTCCATTTGATTCGAATTCTCGGAAATGGCTAAAACCCATACCCATATTGCCTAAACCACCTATTTTCAACATATTTACTGAAATATAAATTTAATATTTAATTTATTAACATGTTTCCTAGAAATATATGCACACTACTCAAATTTTTAGATTTCAACAACTTTCAAATAACAAAACTTTAATTCAAAACCAATATATCAAGAATTAGAGATGAGCGTTTACCTGCCCCGAATAGGTTAGGGATCCCCACAACTTCAGGGATGGGGAGAGAAGAATTCCCCAGGGTAGGGGCGGGGCGAGGGGGGTTTGGGGATGGGTGTATCCTGCTCCGCCCGAGAATACCCGCCCCACCCCGAAAATATATACTTAATTAATTATATGATTTATAAAATTTGATGAGAAATAGATTTTATGTAAAATAATCATTATGAATCATGTGATGCAATCAAATTTTGTAATTCTATTAAATTATTATTGATATTTTATTTTATGTAATAAAAGTAATTGAAGGCATAAAGTGAATATATTTTAATTTGATTAAAGATTAATAATTTATTATGTTTTATAAGGATACTTAATACTTTTGAGTAAAGATTAATGATTCAAAGATCTAAGTAATATATCCCTCTCTAGGTTCTCTCTTTTCTAATAATAGATTAAGTAATTTTTTACCTGCTAAAGATGTGTTCACGTTCGCATTTGAATATGTATGTGATTGATTTCCTTTATTATTAGTGTCAAATATAATCACTGTAATTATGCAATTTAAAAAAAAAGTCATAAAATTATTAATTTTTGATATATTTCCTTAATATTATAAAACTAATCACTACTGAAACCTTTAATAATGGAATAATATTGCCATATGTGAAGTTATTATTTATTATTATTAATGTAATGAATTAATGAATTATATCCTATAATGAATCATATTAATATATTCTCAAGCATAAATAAAATATATTATGTCACTATACATTTTAATTTAATAATCTGTAAATTAAATATAAACTATTAACATAATCTAATAGATGAACAAGTCTATTATAAGAGTTACATAAAAATTGAAACTCTAAATCTTAAACGTATGAAATTACAAATCCAAAATTCCAAATTGTCCGATGTCAAAATTATTAAATTATTATTTATTTGTTTTTTGGAAGGGATTGATTAATATTAAACACATTTATAATTAATTGAAAATATTATATAACCCTCTAAATGATTAAAGAAAATATTAATAAAAAATCAAGTTAAAGAAAAACAAAACTAAAAAATATCATATATATATATATATATTACAATTAAATAATCCACCTCCAAATTGACATGTTTTCATACATAATTAGTTTTTATTTAAGGGGAGACTATAGTTATAGTATAAACTTTATATGTAAATAAAGCTCAATTCTATCCTTAAAATATTCTTGTAAATAACTATAGTTTATAGTATAAACTTTATGTAACTAAACTTTAAATAATTGATTTTATATATTATTTGAAAAAAAAAATAAAATAATAATTATCTAAAATAATTGGGATTAAAAACTCAATTTTTCCCTAAAATGTTTTAAAATTACTTCTTATCTCCAGTCCTTAAAATCTTTGGGTAATTAGAAAAAAAAAATTAATAGTATTAATTTTTTTGGATATCAATTATCAATAATCAATTAATAAGTATAATGGTAGTTGATTTTTTGCCTACAATTATTCACCTGAAATATTATATCATTTCTAGATTTTAATTTGGTGAAATTATACTTGCTTGATTGATGTTACTTTTTGATGGATTTTGGTGGTGGTGGATGTTTTGTTGTCTGCGTGCTAAGAGGTGTAGGATAACAAGAGAAAATTTAGCTGGCCGGTCATCCCAAGTGGATTAAGAAAATGGCCATGAAACTGTTATAAATTTTTAATTTAGGGAAGATGATAGTTGGATTATTAAACACGTAAAATGGGTTAAAATGAAAAGATTAAAAATATTGTGGGCCGAATAGAAATAATGAAAGTTTTTAAAAATTGAAATTTCGCAAAACAAGCCCCACAAACTATTCACCTCGCTTAATCGAATTCATCCGTTCAAAAAGCGATTGTTGAACGAAAAAAAGACGCTATTTTTCCGATCGAACACCTGCAAATTTGCACCCTAAATCAATTTCTTGAACCCTAAAACGAAAACAGACGCGATTTTCGGCGATATAGTCGCGATTTTCGATCGATTTATTGAACCCTAAATCGATTTCCTTAACGTAAACGAAATCTGTGCCATTTCCGGCGATACAGTCCACATTTCCGATCGAAACTGCAAACTTTGACACCAAATTCAATCCAAAACCATGAGTGACACTGACAATGAGGAGGGAAGCCCAACGCCACTTCGAATCCTAGATTCTGTGGCGCAAGCAGTTCAAGGCTGCTCCGGTGGATACATGACCAGTGAAGGTGGTCCACACGTAGAGGAGACGCCGACGGCACAAGAACAGAAGGAAGAACCGCAAACGGGTCTGAAGACGGGATTTCGGCGAGAATTCAGGCCATGAGGAGGATTCTGGGGAGAATTAGGCCAGGAGGAGTCGTCGGAGGATCCAGGCGACAAGGAGGAGGCCGGCGAAGATAGGATACGTAGTTTGGGAATATACTTGTACTTTCGCTTAAGCGATCATTTGATCGCTTAAGCGATTATTTTGTTTTACTCGTGATCGCAGTCACGATCGCTTAAGCGATAAAATGATCACTTAAGCGATTGAGATCTGGGCAGATGATTCTGCCCAGACCGAAGATCGCTTAAGCGATCATGAGGTTTTACTCTTGGTCGCTTAAGCGATCTTAGGTCTGGCAGAATCAAGATATAATAAGCGATTGTTGTATCGCTTAAGAGATTCTCAGTTAACTCTTGGTCGCTTAAGCGATTTAAATCGCTTAAGCGATCTTGCATGAGGCAGAGTAAAGATCTCTTAAGCGATCCGAGATCGCTTAGCGACTACGGGTTTTGGTTTATTTTTGTTGCTGACATTTTATTTATATCGATTATGCAGATTGTGCGGACCGTAAACTGCAGAGATTACGAGTTGGAGCCTATAAGTGAGAAGGTACCCTTCTTCCCTGCAAGGGTGACGGTGAGGTCGAGCTGGGAGGTTTTGACAGAATAAGGGCCATTTTAGGTAGAATTAGGCATGGTGAAAGAGATTTTGGTGAACTTGTTTCGGTCAGTTTTTAAGAATTGGAACAAAGTGGAAAAAGTCATTTTGGGGGCAGGGAGTGCATTACATGTTGATGCACTCAGTAAATGCAACAAAAAATATGAAATGTGGTTCGTGGTGGAGGGAAAGCCACTACGGTTTGGTGATGGAGTATGCGTTGGTGACGGGCTTAGGATGCAGGAAAGTGCCTACTAAGGCGGAGGCAGACGCAATAAGGAGAGTGCGGGAGCCGTAAACTTTTGTAAAAAGGTTTTGAAAGGGGCAAAGTCTATTAGGAAAAGTTTAGAGAAGAGGCTATATACAGTTTGGTTTAGTGATGCAGAGAAGATAAAAGTGTGTTGGTATTGTTTTTACATTTCTTATTGGTTGGTGACTCAACAAAAGCTGTTGAGAAAGATTGGTTGTTGTTTTAAGCGACTTGGAGTTCTTTAATTCTATCCGTGGGGACGGATCATTTGAGCGAACCTAAGAGCCTAAAAAAACCAGACATGGCGTTAAAGCATGCGAATGGGGCGGGAAGGCTAAACCAAGCACGTATAATTTGTTTGGCTTCCCATGGGCAATGCAGGTAAATATAATAGCTCTTTGTTATATTTTTTATAATATGTGTGTGTTGAATAATGACATGGACTGTTTTTTTACAATGTAGGCTTGGATGTACGAGGCCATCCCTGTCTTCGCTAAGGTGGGGGAGGCAACAATTTGAATGTGCAACAGCAATTTCCTAGGATGTTGGGTGGCATGTCGAGAGCTGTAACCATTGGGATTATGGCAATTAGAGATTGAGATTCAAGCAGCAGCTGGGTAAGATTGAAGGATTAAGCTTTTGAATATGCAGTTGCTTTTTTATTTTGCTTCAATCTGATTGATTTTATTTTATTGCAGGGAGTCGTCGTCCCTTTCTGACCGCTATTGGGGATGAAGCGGAAGAGGACTATGTCACATCTTTCAAAGCAATGGAGGAGAAAGAGGAACAGATAGACCGCCTGATGCGGGACCTAAAAGGGGTCACGCATGTGATGACAGTTGCAGGGCCATTGTTGACAATGTCGTTGTGCTGAGGTAATGAAGCTCGGGGGGCCAAGGATGAGGAGAAGAAGAGGGAGGAAAGGTTCGTATGCCTCAGCAAACCGGTCAACAAGTACCGCTTTGCCGAGACATCGACGTGGGGAGAAGGTTGTTGACCTATAAACGGCCTGTTTGAGAGTTTTACAATAACTGTTTACAATGTTTGACAGATGGAAGAAACAATGAAAATGATGGAGGAGAAAGTGGTAAGCTGGGGAGAAAGTAGGTACATTGGAGGGCGAAGTTGGTACAATGGAGGAGGAACTTGGTGGAGAATTAAAGGCGGTTGAAGTGCAAATTGGCTTGAAAAAAGAGAGCCGAAAGCAAGTTGTGAAATCGCCTACATGGTAGTGACACAGGTAAAGAAGAAGAAAATGAAGAAACAAATGGAGGAACAACCACAAATGGAGGAGGTTGAGGAGGTTGGTGGTGGAAGTGGCGCGGTGATAATGGAGGAGGGGGAGGTGGGAGGCGAAGGAAGCGGGGATGTAAAAATGGAGGAAGGGGGAGGAAGTGGGGAAGGAAATTGGAATCAAATGTCGATTTGTATAGGCCAATAGAGGAAAAGAAAAACTCCTTATGCCTATTACAATGGATCAGGAAGTGATGACCATATAAAGTGTAAGACAGGGGATATCCTGGGATGGTTTCAGAAGTTGTTGACGATAGGGACGTGGCTTGAGGACTCGGTGGGTTATTTTCACTTAATTTTCTTATTTTTGCCTGTGTTTTCTATACTTTTGTTGTTTTTTTTTGATGCAGCACACGATGAGATATTGGCAATGATGAGGCTACGACAGACTAGTGATGGTGATCTGTTGTATCCCGACTGTGCTATCACCGATGTGGCGTTTGGGCAAACGCTTGTTTCGGCATATCGCACTTTAATTAAAAATGCCGTTGCTAGTGGTGTGGGAAAAGGACCGAAGCGAAAACGATGGCCGCACAACCGTCGGACTGCATCCCTGATGATTTCCGGTTGATGACAGGATATGCAGTACGTAAGGGGGGATCGGCCAAATATGGCCACGGTTGGGCCTTTGTTAAAGAGTGTACGCATCATCCTTCAAACAGATGCACTGGATAGCAGTCGTTGGCATCTAGGGAGGGGTTTCTGAAGACCTTGACTGCAACCCAACCATTTGTTGAGACAAGCAGTTGGGTCGAGTTGGACATGTCCAGGTTGTTCCGCGGCTGTTGCGTGACAGCGGGATGTTTGGGCACTTCGGTGATCAGGTACTAAATGGAAAGTGGCCAATTCAGCGCCTACCTGCCCAATAAATGAGTCAAGGTAAATTTTGTTTAAAACTAAATTACATAATACAATTGTTTATAAGTTATATAATGCTAATGTCTTCTTCCATTGTAGCGCTGAATGTGGGGCATATGCCCTAAAATATTCAGTTCGACATGACCAACAGCCCGATGGACAGCTTGAATGACGAAACAATGAGAGAGTGTGGGAGCGCTGGGCTGTCGACTGCTTCCATGGGCAGATGGATCCGTTTTGAGTGACTAGAACCCAATCAAAGGGTATGAATGTTTGAATTTTGTAGTTTATGTGATGTTGATGTTCATACTTGGGTTTTTGAGTTGATTGTATTATTCTAAACCATATAACTTCAGCTGCTGACACTGAGTTTTTTGACTTGTAGTTATGAAAGATGGAATGGTCAATCTCCACAGAAAGTCAACGGAGGCACCATCTTGAATTTGTTGGATGCTAGTGCAGAGCCAGAAAGCATCAGGAAGAATGATGTCGTGGGCATCTTTTCAAGCATGGACTGCCCTGTACCATCACTGTGGACTCTAAACTCTTTGGCATCAAAAACTAAATTAAAGGCAGTGTACAGGAAATTGTAAATAATTTACTATGTATGGTGTGACTCTATAAAGAATTGGATTGATATTTGGGATATATTTTTGTTGTCCATATAAGATAATTCATCAGCAGTTTCAATTTACTATGTATGGTGTGTCCATATAAGATATTTTCTTTGTCCACAATCTCTCTTAAAGACCAAGACTTTTCAAAAATGATCGCTTAAGCGATTTAAATCGCTTAAGCGACCAAGGTGTGGGCAGATGTCATTTTAGGAAGAAAGCGTTAAGCGAAAATGGGTCGCTTAACACGATATCTGGGCAGAAGTCATTCTGTCTGAAAACGATCGCTTAAGCAACATGTGTCTTTAGGAAGGATCGCTTAAGCGATACAGTGGGTCGCTAAGCGATATAGTCTGGGCAGAAGTCATTGCTTCGGAAACGATCGCTTAAGCGACATGTGTCATTTTAGGAAGAATCGCTTAAGCGATACAGGTGGGTCGCTTAAGCGATCATAGTCTGGGCAGAAGTCATTCTGCCCGAAACGATCGCTTAAGCGATCTATGATCGCTTAAGCGACCATATATCTTTTAGGAAGAATGCTTAAGCGATACAAGTAGGTCACTTAAGCGATACTAGTCTAGGCAGAAGTCATTCTGCCTCGGAAACGATCGCTTAAGCGATCATAAATCGCTAGCGACCATGTGTATTTTAGGAAGAAAGCTTAAGCGTATAGGTGGGTCACTTGGCGATCATAGTCTGGGTAGAAGTCATTCTGCTCGGAAACGATCGCTTAACCGACATATGTCTTTTAGGAAGAATCGCTTAAGCGATACAAGTGGGTCGCTTAAGCGATCATAGTCTGGGCAGATGTCATTCTGCCTCGGAAAAGATGCTTAAGCGATCTAAATCGCTTAAGCGACCATGTGTCTTTTAGAGGAATCGCTTAAGCGATAATATGGGTCGCTTAAGCGACAGTGTCTTTTAGGAAGAATCGTTAAGCGATCATAAACGCTTAAGCGACTATGTGTCTTTTAGGAAGAATCGCTTAAGCGATACAATTCATACTGACGTGTAAAAGACTATATTAAACATACAGTTCTTTTGCCGTCAGTATGAAACCTATAGGGTTTACGATTCGTTCAGAGCACCTGTTCCGTTATTACATTTATATTAACATACAGTTCTTTACACGTCAGTATGAACCTTATAGGGTTTACGATTCGTTCAGAGCACCTGTTTATGGCTATACTAAACATATGGGGTTTACGATTCGTTCAGTATATTTTTATATGTTTGCTTAATTATTTACGAAAATATAGTATATTTTAATTAATTTTTGACACATTAAGTGAATTAATTTCATTAATACCAAAAAGTTTAAAAATTAACAAAAACACCCCCACCCCAACTTCCAGATTTTGGCTACCGCCGACAGCAACAACGACCGGAAATGGTCGGTAATGGCCAGTTGTGACCTTTTTGGCCAGATCCACCGTGGATGCGGCCGGAAAAGGCCACATCTTGCCGTCATGGACTTTCAATGAAATGTCCGACTTTGACGGTCAACGACGGCCAAATGTTGGCCATCGTTGACCGACAACGAAGGCCATATATTTGGCTGTCGAAGATGGCAAGATCTGGACCTCTCCGTTCGTCTACGGCCAGTTGGCGGATCGTCTAGCCTTTCAGCCACATCGTGGTCGATCTGGCCAGAAAAGGCCATATGAGGCCCTATCGGGCAGATCCGACCACTGTGCATCCTAACGGCCTTTCCCGATAAGATTCCGGCTCCGGTGGCCAGAATCTGGCACCGTGGGTAGGTAGGGGTGTATCTGTTAAATTTTAAAACTATTTGCACAAGAATCGCTTAAGCGATACAATGGATCGCTTAAGCGATCATGTGATTGGCAGAAGCAAATCTGCCCAGGTGCATGATCGCTTAAGCGATCCGTGATATCGCTTAAGGAATCTTGTCTTTTTCCATGGGCGATTAAGCGATAACACGTAGCTTAAGCGATCATGTGGTTGGCAGAAGCAAACTACCCAGGTGCATGATCGCTTAAGCGATGTGATATCGCTTAAGCGAATCTTGTTTTTCCCATGGTTGATTAAGCGATAACACGGATCGCTTAAGCGATCATGCACCTGGGTAGAATCAATCAGTCCAGGTGCACGATCGCTTAAGCGATTGTGTATCGCTTAAGCGATCCTGTCACGAAACACTTTGTCGCTTAAGCGTACACTTAGTCGCTTAAGCGATCATGGAATGTATACTTTTGCACCTTTTCTCCCGAATTTTGACAAACTAAAATTACTAAAACGTATTAATTCATACTTTTTCCTCAATTTGACAACCTAATTCCAAACTAAAATCACCAACAAATATTTAGACCATGTAATAAGAATACACAATATAAAGGATAATTATTAAAGGTAGCATAAAAATTTAAACATCAATTATGAAACAATAACTCATCAATGGTTGCCCTTCGCAACTCCTCAATTCATCCTTCTTCGAACCTAATTACTTCTAGCAACTGCTTCTCTTGTGGCCAGGTTGCCCCAAATTGAGCACTTATTCATCTTCGGGGAACCTCAAAGGCTGATGGAATACGCTTAACCCTTTTTTTCCCTTTGGTGTTTCTTGAATAGCGGCTGGAGGATAATGTCAGCACTCGGGCGGCACTACCCATGCTCTTCTGGAGGCACCGGATATATTGTTTCTGAATATGTAGCATGTAGTGATCTGTCATATAGAGAGGGGAGCAAGTCCATGTAAATTCTTGAACCAAAATCTTGCTTCCGTTGGTGTTTTAGTGCTGCTAGGGCATGAGGACAAGGTAAACGTTGAATGTCAAACACTTACAGCTGCAAGTTTTTCTAACAAGGTTAACTAGAGATCCGGACCATAGCCGCGCACAGTGAACTCTTGAGCATTAAGAGGATAGGCAAACAGTGCATTGACAGTTCCATACGTTCTCGTAATAATTTTTCAGTGACGGAACAGGGTTGTAGTAAAATTATCTGACTCCGTACGACGCTCATGGAACCACCGCGATAGTGTCCTGGATGCATCAAAAAGTGCAACTATTGGAAACTTTTTTTCTATTAATAACTTTGAATTTATGGACTCAGCTATGTTGTGGTCATGACATAAACCTTCTTCCAGGAAAGTAAGCTCTACTCCATCTCTCGAAACCAACATCATGCTCAAGATACTTAGCAACTCTAACACCTTCATTCGGATTTGCTGGAAGTGCTCTCGAACTCATCACCTGATAAGCTTTTACTGCCATGTAGTATGTCTGAAGGAGGCCAGCACACTTAAACTTTTGTTTATGTTCTCACCAAGGTGCCTCATACAGAATCCGTGATGTGCTTGACGGTAAATAGTAGCATCCCCTTCTTATAGAGTTGTGCCTATCGGATATTATGCATAACTCGTCATGGTCAGGCACTATCGTACGTAACTGCTGAAAAAACCAAGTCCACGACTCGTCATTCTTAGAGTCAACCACATATATGCAACAAGATATGTGTGATTCTCGCTGTTGTGGCAGTGGCCACCAACAATGTACCTCCATACTTCCCGTCAGAAAGCAACCATCAACAGCAACACCTTTCTCATGTTTACAAAACCCCTTATAGCAGAACCATAAGCAACAAAAAATATTTAAACATCATATTCCTGTCCCACTTCAAAGCCGTCTTGCTACCTTGGTTTGTCAACTCAAGCATATAACGGTACGCTTCTAATACTGCGTACCCGTGCTCCGGCGTGCCTCACAAAATCTTGTGCATGTTGTCTCCTTTCCAACATTTCCAGTAACAACAGCACATCCCAACTCTGTGCGCGCCAAGTCTCTGAATGTCTTTAGGAGATGGACCTTTCCTTCGAAGAACCGACTTTTGACAAATTGTCCAATAACATCAGCGGACGCTCGTCGATGTCACCTGAAACATGTCCAAACCACAGTGTGCTACGGGTATATGTGCTAAGAATAAACTTTTTCAACTCCGCCAACCTTCTACAAAAACCCGCCACTGCACATTTCGGTCACGACATGCAACCGTACAAGCCAATGAATTTGACTTTTAGTGAGAACTCAAAATTACCTTTCACAGCAACAAGTTTTAGCTTTCTATCACTTCTCTTTGTTGTCAAATAAATACCCTATGTGACACTCCGATCCATCCGTAAAGAAATGAGCTGATTCACTACTAGCTCCAATTGCCCCCTTTGAACCTACATAAACAACCATAGTGTTCTTCCCACAATGTAAGCCTTCTGCATAATCAGTATTTAAAGGAATCTTACATCTGTGGGAACATCTACGGGGGCCTCCTCCTCAACATTTTCATTCTGTCCCCCATCACAACCTCTTCTATAGTGTCCTCTCACCACCAATTCACCGTCTACTCTTGATTTTTAGCTAAAAAATCAATGGCCTCGTAGTTCAAATTAAAACCAGGCAAATCTCCGCCTACATCGTTATCCCTTCCTTGGAACCAACTTCCAACGGTTTTTCTACATAAGAAACCCTTAAAATCGGCTCGAACCACTATGCGCATATCAATCATATATAACTTCACACTTTCATCCGACTTTAATATAGCAAGAGGTACCTTATAATTTTCAGGAGCTCTGCTTAAAATATACTTCACAACTATTCACTACGCGAGCAACTAAATTACCTCTTCTAATTATTCATCAATCAACTCATCAAAACTAACCTCTGTGCTCACAGCAATTGGTATAACTTCTTTGCTCTTCCCAATCCACTTCCACCTACTTTCTTTCTCCACCCACTCACCAAAATATTCAACACCAAAAAAAATTGTCCTATGTATAATAATAGCCAACTACCTGTAATGCAAGAAAAACAATATTCTTAAAGTGTACTAAGGGTTCAAATTTTAAAAAGAATCTGCACATTCGCATATTTGGTTGATGTATCGCTTAAGGGATCATGGTTATTTATACTGGATCGCTTAAGCGATACACTTGATCGCTTAAGCGATCCAGTATAAACAACCATGATCGCTTAAGCGATCTTATGCCATTTACTGATCGTTAAGCGATGCTCCCATACACAGACTTAACCAGATTGCTTAAGCGGAGATGTAGTTCAACGGTCAGAGCACCGCCCTGTCAAGGTGGAAGTTGCGGGTTCGAGCCCGTCAGCTCGACCTAGGCTAGGGTTGAAAGACGATCAATTTCTCTCTCCATTTTCTGTGAAGAGGAGAGCAAAGAGTAGGATCTAATTCCCAGCAGGAGGATCCTTCTTTCGTTTCGCATTTCTCATCGGACAAATCAAGTCAAGGAATCCAAATGACAATAACTAGTACCGATTGATGGAGGAGAGACATATGTAGGTTAGTACAATCGAGGGTATCACCATATTCAGGATTCAAAGAGATAGCGTACTGGATGGGGGTTTGAGAAGAAAATACCAACCAACGGGCGTTTTCGGCATTAGCGGTTCTCCTTTCCCCCCAACGCCAAGGAAGGGGAGTAGGTCAACCCCTAGGGCTATTCATTCCATTCGAGTCCCTACCCCGGAGCTATCAGCTATTAGTTATACATCTGCCTGTATCTTTGTCGAAGGAGAAAGCTTTGATTCAGTGGTTCCGGTCCTCAGTCATTCCATTATCCCTATATAGTTGTGTTAACAACTGGCCGTAATGGCGGCAATAGATTCAATAGCGGTATGTGAGTCCCGAATCATAGGTGATCCGAATCGCCCTTGCCCCGCTAAGATAGAGCTTGGTTGGCATCATTCTTTCTGACCAGAGATTGAGATTTATACCAACCAGAGATTGATACCATATGTGCACCCGGAGATGAGATTTGATGTCGAGCCATCCCCCATCCCGATAAAGCGAGTCTCACGATTCTCGATTTCAAAATATCTTAAGAGATGAGAGAAGGCGACTGCATTGGCGGGTGGCACAGTCCCTGATTCGATGGGCAGCGGTGGAGCTTGACGCCCAGGAGTTTGATTTACTTCTATCTCTGATGATAAAGTGAGGTACTTTCGCCAACTACCCGAGTCCGATTCAGAATTTTGTATTGAAGAGGGGCCCCTGTGCAGCCCTTGGTTAACTGTCTCGTTTCCTCCCGTCATATTCATTATCGTTCCGTCAAAGATCCCGAAAGCGGCTAGAATAAAAACCAAAAGGAGCCATCCTTCACGGGCTAAGCCCCTACTCAACAGGACTCGACTCCCAAGAGAGAACCCCATTTTCGAAAGTAGGGATTGAAAGAAATCCATTGAGCCGAGTTTCAGACAAAGAAGATAGAAAAGAAAGAATAGCCGGCAAAAAGGCTTTGTCCATTTACTTCTTTCAAAGAGCGGATATTGAAAGCAGCGGATTCGAATTCTGCTGGTGAACAATTCTTTATGATGTCAACAGTTCTTGCTTTCAGGCAGTGTTAGCCCTCTTTTAATTTAAGTTAATAATCGAAAGCCCATCTGCTCTTTATCTTACACCGGATCCGAAATTGCTGGTTCAGGTTCTGAGGGATACCTTTGTTAACCATATGTGTAGTTCCCATCAGGTACCTAGCCCCTGCGAATGTGGGGAGCCTTTAAATCAGATTTCCCGAGATCTGTTTGAGGAACCAGCTTTTGATCCGCATGACGGCTTCCAATTAATATCTTTGATTTTCCATTTTGAGGAAATTGTCTAAAGGGAACCGTTAATCCTTACTTTTTTATTTAAAAGGGGTTGAAAGCCCACTACTTATATAAGAAGTAAATACCCCGGAAGAGACCTGAAAAAGCTTCTGTAAAGGGAAGCCCTCTGCCTACAAAGAAATTAAAAGAAACCACTACCAANTATTATATATCTCATTGCTGAAGGGAAATTAAAGCCACGAGCAATTTCAAGAAGAAAACTGATTTAATTAAAAATATTATTTGAGAATGAGATTTGCTACTTGCATAACAAAGGTTGAAAATTTTAAACTACTTCATTATAATTTATAACAACAACAACGTAAAACACATACATAAATAAATAAGTAAATATATTAAAATTTTAGTGGTGGGCAAGGCCTTGGGGGACTGGGCCCAATTTTTGAAGAACTGGTTCTAGCCCATGAGATTTATGAGGATCCATAGGATTGGTCCTACGATCAATCCTATTTATTTTTTTCGCGTAAAATTACATGTTAACCTCTATATTTATTGTCAATTTTATTTAAATGAGGGTTTTAGATATCCTACGAGGGTTAAATGTAATTGGGGAAGAGGTTTGGGCCAGAGCTGAGACCGGTCCTAGGCCCAAGCTTTGGAGGAGGGACCAACTAGGCCCGGTCCCTCCTCCCTTGGGCCTGGTCCAGTCCTAGGACTAGGTTTTTGGGTCTGGGCCTAATTCCCACCTCTAATTAAAATTCTCAAGTGTGATGCTAAAAGCTCCCCCCAGTTGATACACTTTTCATACTCTATTCCATTCTACTATCTTATCTAATCCAATGAAAAAATATTTGTTTTAATATTAACTATTCAATTCAAAATTCAAGCCTATTTTATTCAACTCAAAACATTTAACAATTACCTTTTACAATAAATGTTTATAAATTAACAAAAACAGCCCCACCCACCCAAACCATTATCACCCGCTAGCAGCCACTGTCGCCGCTACCACCATAGGAACGATGTATGATCGGCCAGATTCAGCCAGTCATGCGTCATTCCGACAACTGACGGCCACCATCCCACGATGGTGGCCGACTGCTGGAAGTCGATTGGGTAGGTAGAGTATTTTTGTTAATTTATAAATTTTTATTGTTGGAGGTGTTTAGCTAAATTAACCAATGTATGAGGTTAAAAAATAATTTAAATATTTTCAAATAATGTACCAAACACATTTTCAGAATCTTACCCTAAAATATATTCATAATAAGATTTTAGAAATCCTATTAAAAAAAGTGTACCAAACGACAGTCTGATTATGCATTTTGTCAAGCTGATCGATCCCAAATGTGATAACATAAAATATATTAATCTTTAGGTAGTCTGCAACAAGGAGGAATGCTGGGACAAGGACAATAGTAGTTCTTTCCAAACCAGTCAATTCAGTTTCAAATGCCGTGACAATGAAGAAGATGACAACCATTATCATAACTTGGAAAAGTTTCTCCATTTTTTGATAATTAAACTTAATTAATTCAGAAAGCAGAAGATGAAATAATTAGACATGTTTTGTGTTTACTTATACATAATAAAATTATTTGGCTATACTTAGTTTAGGATGTGTTTGTTTACTATTGTTGATGCTGATTATNTGCTATAATAATGGTCTCATGAGAAAAAAAGAGGTAAATTAATATATAATATATTAACAGTAACATAAATATTAAGACTAATTTGGAAACAAATTGAGTTTGCTCACACATTTATATAGCTCTAAAACTCTAATCGGATATTCACTAATTAGGGTTCATATTTAAGTAAATTAATCTATTAATAGTCTAACTCAATGTTTAAAGATCCAATTCGGGCCCTTGACCAGAGTACTAGGTTGACCGGTTCAATTGGTGGGTCGAATTAATGATGTCATCATACTGACGTTAGCATGACATAATAAAAAAAATTAAACACCGATAATTAATAGGGGCTTAAATGTGATTTTAGAAAAAGAAAAAAACTAACTTAAAATTAAAGACAAATGAATTAGTTAAATTAAAATTGAATTGAATAAGAAAACAAACAAATTAGAGGGAGGGGTCAAACTTCTTAAAGTTGAATGAAAAAAAAGAATGATATTAAAATAATAATCGAAATTCAATAATTTTAATAAATAGATTAAGAATTCTAATAAAAATAAATAGAAATAAAATAAAATGATATTCAAATTATCTAATTGATACTAAATAATATTAATATTAGTAATATACTGTAGCAATTAGTTGAGTTGTAACTGAAGTAGTTAGTTACAGGTGCTCTGGTTAGTTAACTAGGGTTTAGTTAATTGTTACTGCAGTTAGTTACAGTACTTAAGTGAAGAAGAAAGACTGATTACTATACTTCATGAGAATGATGAATTAGAATATGATTAATTTTCTCTCCCTAATTCTCTGTTTTTATCGTTTAAATAGTATCAGAGTAGTACACAAAATTCTTCCGCTTTTTGATCAAATCTTAATCGGATCAAACTCTGAAATTGCTTCAAAAGTTTTGAAGTTTAGTTCTTTGCTGCAAATTTCTTTCTTAACTTTGAAAAGGTTTACAGCTATGGCATACACAACTAAGGAAACAACCACAACTTCGATCGACTCTAATTCACCACTGTACATCCATCCATCAGATGCACCAGGCTCTGTTTTAGTTTCTAAGCAGCTCATAGGTACCGAGAACTATGAGATTTGGAGTAGAGCAATGATTATTTTGTTGAGGGCAAAGAATAAGTTAGGGTTTGTGGATGGATCTTGCGATAAGTCTTCAATTAATCCTCGTTTGATTGCGCAATGGGAACGTTGTAATTCTTTGGTTCTTGCTTGGATATTCAACACAACGTCGAAAGAAATATTCAATGGAATTGTTTACTCATTGTGCGCTCATCAAATATGGCAAGATCTACAAGAGCAGTATCACAAGGTCAATGGAACCAAAGTGTATGGAATACATCGTGAGATTGCTAGTCTAGCTCAAGGGACAAACACAGTGGCGACTTACTACAACAAGGTCAAATCAGTCTGGGATGAGCTCAATTCTTTAGTAAGTTTGTCATCTCTAGATAGTATCTTGGCAGGGGCTTATCTAGAGCATCTCAATCAACAAAAGTTGCTACAATTTTTTATGGGACTCAATGACTCGTATTCTATGGTACGTAGTCAAATATTGCTCATGAATACATTGCCATATGTTAAATATGCTTATTCAATAATTAACCAAGATGAGAGTCGGAGGATTTTATCTGGAATAAGTGTTAACTCTGAGATTACCACTGCTCTTTATGCTCAAAACAATAGTAAACCACAAAATCCAAATTCGAAATATAAGGGAAAGAAACCATATTTCAAATGTGACTATTGTCATCTGCCTGGACACAAGAGGGAGACTTGTTATAAATTGAATGGTTACCTAGTTGATTACCAGTTCTCCAAGTCTAAAGCCTCTGCCAATCAAGTGCAAACACAAAATCTCACTACAGCTTCTGACCCTTAACATTGTACTAATACACTTGGTCCAGTTTTATCATCAAAGCAGTACAATCAAATTCTACAGTTGCTAGGAAAAGAAAATAGTGTATTCTCCTCAACTAATCTTGCAAGTAATTTTACAACTTTATATACCTGTCATGATAATAGCAAATGGATTATAGACTCAGGTGCTACTGACCATATGACCTATGATTTATCTAGTTTGAATTCTCCTACTATCATAGAATCATCTCCTAAATCACTCGTAGGATTGCTCAATGGTACTAAAACTCATATTAAACACATTGGTTCTATCAATCTGGATAATGACATTCATTTACCTGGTGTCTTACATTTGCCAGAATTCAAACACAATTTTCTTTTTGTTTCAAAATTCATAGCTTCTAACAATTGTTTAATCACTTTCTATCCTAATTTCTCTTTAATCTAGAATCTTTGGAATGGCAAGTTTAAGGGGATTGGTAGACATAGCCAAGGTCTATACTATTTTGACTCCATTTCAAAAATAAAGTCCAAAGTATCAGATTTAAGAGTTTTGAATAAAACAGTTTGTAACAATTCTTGTTTCGGTACTATTGTACAAACTGGTCCAATAAAGATTGTGTTTCTTTAAGTAAAAAAATCTTGCACTATGACATCAAAGATTAGCGCATATTTCATATCCAATGTTGCAAATTATGCGAAATGAATTGAATGGTTTGTCAAGTATTCCTCATTGTCATGTTTGTCCATTAGCAAAACAAACTAAAATTCCATTCCCTAAAAGTATTTCATATTTTGATCATATTTTTGACTTATTACATATGGATGTTTGTGGTCCATATAAGACTCCAACACATGGGAATGCTAGATATTTTCTTACTGTTGCAGATGATCATTCTCGAATTACTTGGTTATTTCTTTTGCAATTTAAATTTGATTCATTTTATATAATTAAATAGTTTCTTCAAATGGTCCAAACTCAGTATCATAGGACTCCAAAATGTATTAGGACTGATAATGGTCTAGAGTTTTTTAACAAAGATTGTCATGATTTACTAACTAATAAAAGGATCATACATCAAAGTTCATGTGCATATTCCCCTCAACAAAATGGTGTTGTTGAGAGGAAGCATAAACACATATTAGAAGTTGCTAGAGCTTTAAAGTTTTAGTCAAATGTTCCTACTCATCTTTGGGGATATTGTGTCCAAACAGCTGTTTATCTTATAAACAGATTTCCCACTTTAGTTCTTAAAGGCATTTCTCCATATTAATTTTTTTTTTTTGGTAAATCTCTTGCATTAAATCATTTAAGAGTTTTTGGATCTTTGGCTTACTCTACTATTCTCCCTTCCAAAGATAAGTTGTCCCTTAGATCCACACCTTATGTTTTCTTAGGTTATTCTTTAACACAAAAGGGCTATTTTCTTTACAATTTGGCTTCTCATTCAGTCACTGTTTTCAGAGATGTTATTTTTTATGAAAATGTCTTTCCTTTCACTTGGTCTACACCTTCCAGTCCACCTTTTTTAATTGATTATGATTTTCTCAAATTAGAAGCTGTTCACTCTCGTTCTTTTTCATTTGATGAGTCTCCACATGTTCAGATTGCAGACCCCAACTCAGAACATCATTTAGAACCTACTTTAATTTCTCCTTCTACTGCCCATAACCTAGATACTTCTCCTGTTTTACTTAGGAAATCCACCAGATCTATTAAACCACCTATTTGGACATCAGATTTTGTTTGTCCCACAATTCTATCCTTTTTTTAAGCCAAGCTTGTCCAATACCCTATATCTGATACATTTTCCTATGACAATATTACACCTTCTTATCAAGCTTTTTTGTCCAAAATATCCCATCTCATTAAACCTACTACCTTTTCCCAAGCCTCTAAAGACTAGCATTGGGTTGATGCTATGAGAAGAGAAATTCAAGCTCTAGAACTTAATCATACCTGGTCTTTGGCCTCTTTACCATCTAGTAAACTTCCCATTGGTTGTAAATAGGTGTATAAACTTAAGTATAAGGCTCATAGATCCTTGGAAAGGTATAAGGTATAGTTGGTTCCCAAGGGGTACACTCAGCAAGCAGAGATTGATTATGTTGAGACCTTCTATCCTGTCATCAAGATGGTTACTATTCAGACTATTTTAACCTTAGCATCTATCCATCATTGGGCAACCTTATCAAGTGGATGTTGATAATACTTTTCTTTAAGGAGATTTACAAGAAAAAATATACATGACTTTGCCTCAAGGTTTTGCTGAACAAGGGGGATCCAATCTTGTTTGCAAGTTACATAAGTAAGTCCCTATATGGGTTGAAACAAGCTTCTCGAGCCTACAACCACAAGGTCACATTAGCACTTCTTTCTGGAGGATTTCGGCAGTCTAAGTTGAATTATTCTCTTTTTATTAAAAGAGATGATACACATATTGTGATGCTTTTGGTTTATGTAGATGATATAGTTATTACAGGAACAATTCTGATATAATTCTTCATACTAAAGAGTTGTTACATTCCAATTTTAAGTTGAAGGATTTTGGTCTATTGCGGTATTTTTTAGGATTTGAGGTAGAGGTGGGCAAGGATCGGGCCTAATCAGTCCTGGGTTTGGGCCTAATGGATCCAGTCCCAAATTGGGACCGAGCCCAATCGATCTCGGGACTGGTCCTAGGCCCATGAAATTTTTTAGGGCCCGGACTGGTCCTTAGGGGTCATGGGGCCATAGGTCCTATGGGCTTGGAAAATTGCAATATGCCCTCTAATACGTAAAATTTTAGTTTAGCCTTTATATTTATTATCTATTTTGTATAAAATACGGGGTTTTTGGATATTTACTAGGCGCTTAAATGAAATTGGGCGAGAGGGTTTGGGACCAGGCCTAGGCTCGAGCCTTGGAGGAGGCATCGAACTAGGGTCTGGGCCCTCCTCCATGGGCCTGGTCTGGTTTTGGGATCGAACCTTATAAGGACTGGTCCTAGGCCTGATTTTTTGGGTGGGTTTTTTGGGTCTAGGCCCAAATTCCCACCTTTAATTTGAGGTGGCCAGATCTTCTAAGGGCATTAGTCTTTATCAACGCAAGTATGCTTTGCAACTTATTTCTAAATTTGGTCTTTCTAGATCCAAACCTTCTTTAGTTTCCATGGATCAAAACTTGAAGATGACTTTTGCAGCTTATGATTAGCTTCTTCATCCAATTGATGATTCTCTTTTATCTGACCCTAGCATTTTCCAACGATTGATTGGTAAGCTTTTGTATTTATGGATGATAAGACCTAACTTCAGTTATTTTGTTACTTTTCAGAGTTAGTTTATGCATAATCCCAAGCAATCTCATTTGAATGCTACTCTCAAAATTGTTAAATATGTTAAGTCTGCATCCGGTTTGGGCTTGTTTTTTCTTGCTAGTAATCCTTTCACTTTGATGGCTTATTGTGATTCTAATTGGGCATCTTGTCTCATGACAAGAAAGTCAATTACTGGATACTGCATCTTTCTTGGTTCCTTTCTTATCTTTTGGAAATCCAAGCGCCAAGCTACCATTTCCAAGTCTTCATCTGAAGCTGAATACAGGGCAATGACCTCTATTGTATGTGAAATTGTTTAGCTAGTTCAACTTCTTATTGCTGCTAATCCCATGTTTCATGAATGCACCAAACACATTGATATTGACTGTCATATTGTTTTTGAGAAGCTCAAGGTTGGTTTAATTCAGACTGCTTATGTTTTGTCTTCTAAGTAGCCAGTTGATTTGTTTACCAAGGCTCTCAGCAGCAAGCTTCATCATCATTTATTACACAAGTTGAGTATTCTTGATCTCTATCACCCTCCAACTTTAAGGGGGAAAGTGTTAGTGTATGCCCTAGGAACCAATCGTGTTGTCGGTTTCTGGACATTATATCTTGTAAATGTATTATGAATAAAAGAAAGTATTCTTATTTCACATGTTGATTTACTGCTTCATTTATATTATATTAAATATTACATGTGAAATGTCTAGATGACACGGATATTCAGAAGATCAAATCATCAGAGAATTCCCTATTCAAGTAATGTTAATTGGGAAATAACATTGCATAGTAGGCATGCTGAATGTCTCCATTGAATATCACGTGATGGTATTAGTGTGGGTGATTATAAGAGATATGTCACTAAGACATTAGCATGGATAAATGATTAGTGAACTGTTTATCGAATATGACCGATTACTATGAATCACATGGATGTGGTCAATGATGCATCGTAGGATCGTGCTAGTGTACCACTAATCCTTAGACCTGAGACATCACGGTTGGATTCAACATATGATGTATATGGTTCATATCGTGTATAAGCACGAGACTAGTCATGTCTTGTGTAATAAGTCGGTTTGGTCATATGTTATTCGTGTGCGAGGACAAGTGATGGTCAAGATGGGATCTGTTAACTCAAAATAGTCCAATCTCGAGTTCCCAGACGATGTCAATAAACATTGGAAAAGAGAAATCTCTGGCCCGAGTATAATGAATGTTAGATGAAAAGTAGTTTCATATTGACGAGTTCCATTGTATCGATTGACAATTTGATTAAAGATTAAGTTAAAGGTTTTGACATATCATGAACCATTTTTAATTGGGATTAGATGACGAAGGGATTTTACTACATGATACGTACGATCAGAAACGATTCATTGGAGTTTACACTTCATTATGGTTTATGGGTTATGGAACATTGCTAGACGTTTACCATAATCAGTGAGAGTTTCGATTATAAAAAGTTATAACAAAACATATTGAAATATGATATTGGGTCTATGGCTAGATCACAGTGAACCAAAATGGTTACTCATAAAACCGAGCTCAATGAGAGAGAGTAATATATATCATTAATCGGATTAATGATATTTGGACGTAAACGGTTGCATCCGAATTAATGTATTGGTGAGAAATGATTATCCATGGATAGCTAGCACTAACTAAGGGTAATAAGGATTTATTAAATATTGTTATTGAATTGGATTTAATGATGGAGGCAAAAGTGCATTGGTCTTATTCTAAAGGGTTAGAATATTTAATGAAATTAAAATTTGGTCTGATTATGAATTAATCATAAAACCAAGGACTTGGCATAAATGTTTATTCTTAAGTTGATTTTAAATTGTTTGAGGCATTCCCAAAACAATTTAAAATTACATTTTGTGCCTATGGTATATAAATTAAGTATTATACCATTTTAATGCAATTGCAACAATTGAAAACAAAAGCACTCTTCACTCTCTCGGCTCTCTCTCATCTTTGGCTTGGGTGGATTTCATTTTGAGTTTCTTCATTCTCTTTTGAAGAATCTAGACTTCAAGTTTCAACATCAAGCATTTAATAGCAAAAGAGTTTGTAATATACTATTCTTTTTCTTTAAAAAATTGCCATTGATGTTGTGTTTGTGTTCTACATTCATCATCTTGATCATTATTTTCTCTCAATTTCTATGTCCAAAATGCACGAATCCCAACATAAAAGTGTGGTTGGGGGGGGGGGGGGGGGGGGGGGGGGGGGGTGATTAGCAATATACTGTGACAGTTAGTTGAGTTGTAATTGAAGTAGTTAGTTACATGTGCTATAGTTAGTTAACTAGAGTTTAGTTAATTGTTACTGCAGTTAGTTACAATACTTAAGTGAAGAAGAAATACCGATTATTGCACTTCATGAGAATGATGAATTAGAATATGCTTAATTTTCTCTTCCCAATTCTCTGATGTCATTGTTTAGAATTAATATATTAATATAAACATAGAAAAACATGGAGAAGAGAATCTAAAAATCCTTATCCCATTCCCATCCTCTTTCTCCCAAACAAAATCACAACCATGCAATTTCTTCATTCATCTCTACCCTTGCAAACACATCTCCCACATCCTNAGTATGTGCTATAGTTAGTTAACTAGAGTTTAGTTAATTGTTACTGCAGTTAGTTACAATACTTAAGTGAAGAAGAAATACCGATTATTGCACTTCATGAGAATGATGAATTAGAATATGCTTAATTTTCTCTTCCCAATTCTCTGATGTCATTGTTTAGAATTAATATATTAATATAAACATAGAAAAACATGGAGAAGAGAATCTAAAAATCCTTATCCCATTCCCATCCTCTTTCTCCCAAACAAAATCACAACCATGCAATTTCTTCATTCATCTCTACCCTTGCAAACACATCTCCCACATCCTATCAAACAAAGACCACCAATCCACGATCATCATCAAAAATCTTAATCATAATCATAATCAAAATCCAATGTAGAACACCCATTAAGGTCAATCCTTCTCACGTACCCATAGCCCCAACCTCCCTCCTCTACTGCTGTTGTCGCTGCCCCTTTTCAGTTTTCACCACCTCCTTCAACAACAGCAACAATAACTCCAAATGTTTTGGTCTTACGAGCGTCAAGAAATCGAACAAGTCAACGATTTCAAGAACCACCAACTCTGTCTTGGTCGCATCAAGAAAATCATTGATGTATATTACATTTTTACGGGTTGAATTGAACTTTGAAGACGCAGTTGCAGAAACCAAAATTTTTCCGGTTTTCCCCTTTTAATGACCCGGTTTAGGCCCTGGGCCTGTTCCGAAACTTAAAGCTACAAACGGATAATATACAATTTTAAAAAAGAAAAAAAACCGTAGAAAAAGAAAAGTTTGATATATAGAGTTATATTCTTTTTGTTTCAAATATTTCAAGTTTTAAAAAGATAATATATAACTCATGAAAGAGAGTAATTATATTCTAAATTAAATTCCCAAATATAATTATGATGAATATCATAAATAAGAGATTTTTGGAATGATAACACAATGATTTATTTTGTAAATATAATTTTTACAATGTCTTCTTTCAATAGAATCACTTTTGAATTTATTAAACATCTCATATTTCGATCATGATCAGGTGGAGAGTCCTATTAATTTAATAGAGAAGGGTAGCTTAGTGGCTAACCTACGTACAAACAAGCTTTCATTAATGTACTAATAAGGATATTCAACTTTAAATAAGTTTTTATCATATATAGGAGAGATCTCGCCCTGTTGAAACTTGAGCTTGATCTAGATTTACACACCAACAGATGATACAAGAAGAAATATTATTTAGAAGCACAACTTTTGGAGTTAACCAAGGTAGCAACAAACTCATCAATATTTTTATCGGAACTACCACCTTCACCCATGGCTTTTCTGGCCAATTTCTTCCACTTAGCTGCATTCTTTTTTATTTCTTTCCCTTTCTCACCCTCCAATATTTCCAATATGGAATCTTGTATTGCTTTTTGTTTCACAATTCCTTTCTCATCAGCCGGAGCTTTAAGCCCCATTTTCCACACATCCATAATATACTTAGCATTAGTGCTTTGGTCAGTCCAACAAGGCATTGCCACCATTGGAACTCCCAAACTCAGAGCCTCCAATGTAGAATTCCATCCACAATGTGTAACAAAACACCCAATTGCTTCATGTGCCAAAACATCTAATTGAGGACACCAACTCAGCACCAGCCCCTTCTCGGCTGTCTCCTCCACAAAATTTTTAGGAAGTTTAGCCTCTTCGAACTCCCTCACCACCCACAAGAAGTGTTTGTCACTTGCTTTAAGACCCCAAGCCAGTTCTTCCATTTGCTCAGCTCCTAGCGCCGCCAAGCTACCGAAAGACACATAAACAACCGATCCTTTTGGTCGATCATTTACCCATTTCATGCACACTTCACTATTTGGATTAAAGATGCTAAAACCATAGTCTTTATCATTTTCAAGTTGCTTATCCAAGTACATTGATGGTATAGTTGGTCCAACTGTGCTCAATGAAAACAGCTTAGCAAGCCAATCCACTACCTGAATGAAATGATTCCATAAAAAAATTAATAATATTTGTAACACACCAGCCAAATATTAAGATATTGTTGGATTTTTGTCTCTTATCCACCTCAAAGAGGAGGACTTAGAACACGTCTCTCTTGATTCGGATTTCATCATTCGAAAGAAGCTTTGATTTGTTTCCAATGATAAAATCATGAGTTCGAATCAAGAGGGACACATTCTAAGGTCTACTATGTAAAGTGGATAGGAGATAAATCCACAAAATCTTGACAATGGACTAGAATGTTATCAGTTTTCTAGATCTTGAAACAAAATCATCTTTAAAATTTCAACTAAAAATTATAATTTTGTTAACTACCTCTTTCTCCAACTCGTAAAAAGTGTTGCAAAGAACCCAATTAGCCTCGTGAATATTGCCAAATTGAGAAGTGACTACCATAGGAAAAATAGCAGGATAGGACTCCATATCGTAAACAAAAGAAGGCGTATCATGAGGCTTAAGTGGAGGCAATCCAGGCAGTAAAATTTCATGGTCGTTAAGTGGCAATTTGAGCAAACCCCTTTGCACATGGTAGTATATACTATCGACGGCACAAGATTGAGTGAGAAAGGAAGCTGCAAACAAGCCAAATTTCTTTGCAACATGAAGAGCCCAAGGCAAAAATGAATCATATACAATGCAATCGATTGGACAAATTGAATCTAAGCCGTTCATCTTCTCGACAAGCTCAGAAAGGGTCTGTGGACCGACCTCCCAAAAACGCTCCAAGTAGGCAGAAATGCTTTCTGCTTGATTAATACCGCCGTCATCATAGCCGTCGGAGATCGTCTCGAGCGCAATGGAGGTGGAGGAGGAAGCTGTATGAAGGGTTTTGACGATGAAACGAGTAGTGACTAGTGTGAACTTAATTCCTCTTTGCTCTAAGCGTTTAGAAAATTGGAGAAGAGGGTTTATGTGGCCTTGGGCTGGATACGATAAGATCAAACAGTGAGCTTTACAGGAGGGTTTCTTTGCGTTCTCCATTCTTGTTAATTTTAGAAGAAACTAATGAAGTAATCCTACAGACAATTTGGTGTTATAAATAAATGCATATCGATCACATGGTGTAAGGACCTTCAGATATGTAGTCATGAATCAAGACTAGTTGTTGGTAAGTCAAAGTATAGTAGGTCTCTTCATATCATAATGGTGGGAGGTGCTTAGAAATTTAACCATTAGAAAAGATGTCGAAGGATTGTGATTAGGTTTCATTTGTGAAAATGAAGTTTTGTTTTGTTTTTTTTTTTTGTGTGTGTCTCCTATAGCTTTTATAAACTACTATTAAATTTTAATGTTATAATATTATAAAAAAACATGCATTTTTATGATGCTTCAAAAGATGATAGTTCTATTTTTAGCAACATGCATCCACTACACCCTTTTTTCATACAAAAACTAAGATTGTATGGTGTGAGATCTAATCAGCTAGACTATCTATTTGGAGACTAAAAGATTATATTATTTTAAAATTGCATGATTTGCTATAGATATATAACTCCAATCATTCAGATGAAAGAGATAGTCACTATATTAGTGTTTTTTTTACCAGGTGGCCCATAATTTTCATGGTGAAATATGTCATATCTGTTTAGAGTATGCTAACAAATATTCATTTGAGTCACTGAATATTATAGTAAATTTGAGATGATGATGACGATATTGGTATTACTTCATGGACCTGCAAATTAAAGTTTTATATAAACTGACACAAAGGACAACAAAAGGTTCCCTGACATATGCATGTGGCACAGTTAAGCAATTGTATTACGATTAACGTTTAACACGAGTGAGATTTGAGAAAAATAAATAAATTTATGGACAGATTTGGTGATAAAATAGTTTAATACTAAGCTGGTTTGATAGAATTGAAAGCAAGGAAAATGAATAATTGATAGGAGATGTTTAACTACAAGAAATTATTGATGGAATAGAATATGTATTGGTTGGATTTTTGTTAAGATTGTTAATAAAAACTTCATTGGCCCTTTTTAAGGTTTCGATCAAATCAATCCATTTGTATTGTTTGAAAACTGACCCACAATTTTATCATCACATTCTCCCATGAAGTATTTATTTAGTAGAAAGGAAACAGCCGCCAAATTGGGAGCAAGTTGCGTGGAGGACACGTTAGTCCAATTGCATGAGACAGGACACTTGGCACCAAGTTAATTAATTATAAAAGTAGTTGAAATGTTAATTAAGTTTATCGGAGCAACATTCGACGGCAGGGTTGAAAAAATGGATATTATTAGTTTATTACCCATAAGTCCATTCACTCTCAATGAAGGGTCCAATTCTGCCACAAACATAAAGGCCTTGTGCTTGAACTTCCTTGATGAATTTGACCACTACCACTGAAATCATACTATAGTATATATTAAATTAAATTAGTTGAAAGAGAAACAGGGGAGTTGATGGGTTAATTAATATAAAATCTAACCTCAACAGGTTGGGGCTCGTGAAGGTTCCAAAGCACACAAGTTTGAATGACATACAGTCCTACCTCTTTGGCTTTGCCTATCAATGCTGGCCACATCTACATCCATCAAAATATTTAGAATCAGACTGTTATGCTAAAATATAAAAGGAGTGAAAACAAAATTCATTAGAGCTACCGCAGAAAATTCAATAGAGCTCGTGACAATGTCCATGTGCAAACAGAATTCATAAAACAAAGCTGCTTGTATGTATTGAATTATTCAAAATGAAAATGACAGTGATTATGAGCTAACTTAACTATTCAAGAAAAGAGCCAAAAAAAAAGTTTAGTGGTCTGATCACATTCCTAACAGTATTTTGATAATCCAAACCAACACAAGAAAGACTTGATCCAACCTGAATTTTTGGTTGGTGTTGGTCTTTCAAATACTAGGAAATATCTCACAAACTAACAACTGTTAATCATATCTTAACTCTAAAACAATATTTTTTATATAAAGACGAGCGAATTACATGTTTTTACCTTATGCGTGTTCGTTGAATACGGCCAAAGATTTGGCCATAATTAACAACCAGAAGTTGTAGATCTAGTCGGAAACGACTAGAATAGATCCGGTTGTTTCCGACTAGATCCAGCCAGTCGTACACCATTCTTACGTCGGCTGGCAGTTGGCAATAGTGGCCAGATTCGGCCACCACCTTTGTGTAATTTTTTTAAAGTCCAAAGACATTTATGTCCTAAAATTTTTGTATATAAAGATAAAAATAATCCATGGATATATTTGTAAATTATTTTTAAAATAAGGACATTATTATCCAAAAATTTTAATAGTTAATGGTAAAATTGTAACAAAATAAGATTTCTAAGTAATCCTAAAATACCTAAGAAAATTGCAGTAATCAGATTACCTCCTATAGTACCAACAGTAATTACTACTGGTTTTGAAAGATTATCGAAATCTTATATTAATTGACAACTAAACATGGTAATCAAGTAATATCAGATGACATTACCCCAGTAATAGGAGATTACCCCCAACCAAACACACCCTAAATTGAATGCCTTACCAACTAACGAGGTAATGAAAAATCAAGAAAAGTTCAATCATGAACAATAGGTCTCATCCTATGATTAGGTGAGTTTAAAATGAAATCTTTCATGTGTGTCATCCTATAGTTAGGTGGGCTTTGTATAATAAAATGTGACATCCTATTGTTATATGGGCTTTATATGAGTTCCCTAGAAGCAGTGACAGACTCAGGATTTTTACCAAATGAAGCCTCTGCAGCTCTGATATTGTTTGCTAGTTAACTAGTAAAAACTTTTAAAAAACCATCAAACATTGAGCAAATGAAATAATACAATATCAAGAAGTTGAAAGGAAAAAATGCAACAACACAATACTTTCCTACTTGAATAAGTCTATGAGAAGCAAAATCTTGAGCAAATATGTTGAAAAAAAACATCAAATTCACAAGAAATTTTTTACTTGGAAAAACCTCTTTAATGTGAACAGAGCAAAAAACCATAAATCTAAACACTAAACCCTAAATCTTAACCTAATTTGCTTTCAATTCAAACTTCTCTTACCAAATTGAATCATAATCTAATTATTAATTTTTAATTATGTCAAATCATTATCATTAGTTGGAGGATAGATTTGTGAAAAAAGTATAACATAATCAGTTGAAATTTGTTAAAATAAGGGAAAGATAATGATAATTATTAAGTAGATTGTTAGTTTATAATTATATAAATTATTAATTTTTATTTCTATTAAAAAGGGGTGTAAGTTACAACATGAAATCTTTTATTAGTAGAGAGAATTGATGTCTGTTAAGTAATTAATTGTAGAGAGATATTGACGGAAAGGTAATTATAGATAAAATGACAGTGAGACTAGGTTATAGAATTAAAAATCATGGTTAATAGTTATTTGTATGGTATATTATATAGACTAAATTAGAGAAAAAGTGGGAGGACAGAAATATTAAATTAATAAAGACAGGTAGAACCCCAAAGGATAAGGAGAGATTCTAGGGAAGACTACTCTATAGAAAAATTGGTTTTTTTTTTTTTTGTTTTTTTTTGTTTTTTTTTTTTAAATTTGAGGATAGGCCTAAGCCTACCCTCAAAGGGCCAAGGTCCACCCCTACCTAGAACTTCTAGAAGCAATCGCCCTTGTGATGTGCAGTCTTAGAAGCAACCATTCGGGATTTGCTTTGACTAACCCAAGAAGCAGACGTTTGGGTTTTGTGTTGAAGAGCCCGAGAGGCAACTATTTGGGTTAAAGCCTTAAAGTCTTTAGTTGTTAAAAAAAAGAAGAGAAAAAAGATAACCCCAATAAAAAAAGATTAACAGCCTTAGACTAGATAATTTTATAACCCCCCAAAATGACCAATAGTATTCACTTTTCATTCCCTAATCTTATATTACTGTCAGATCAAACAAAAGAATATCTAGAATCAAAGACAGATAACTACCCACAGCCCTAATCAAACACAACCTAAAGTTATTGGATCTTGTTTGCAGCATTGGATCTCCTTGACAAAAGTGGTTATATAAAACCCTAGTTAGTAAATACGCCTTTTATACTCATATAAACATATTTTATAAGCGGTCGCTGAATTATTCATGTATAATTGGACTAGCCATATAATTTGCGAATTTTTGTTTGACTCAAATTACTCAAAACTCTCTTTTCTCATCTTCATCCTTGGTTCTTTGACGTCTTTGACAGTTCTCTTCTCTTTGAAGTCTTCGGCAGTTCGACTCCTTTTCAAAACTTCTTTTCTAACTTTCTTCATCTCTTAAATCTTGATCTCTTCTTCTCTTCTCTTTAGTCTTTCTTTTTAACTCTCTTTTTCAAGCTTTAAGCCCAAAAGTAAGACTTCAAGGTACACATTTCTTTTCTTTTCTTTGAATCTCTTATGTTGGTTAATTGCTTGTATTTGTGTTGGCGTGTGAGTAGTAGTAATAAGGGGGCTGATGGATTGATGGATTAGTTATATTGGTAGATTGATGGATTTGTTTAAAACCCGTTTGATGAAATGTTTGTGAGAGTGAAATTACTACGACACATTGCAAAGAGTGAAATTGAAACTGAAAAAAGAAGAAGAAGAGAGATTCCAAATTAAGTAATTAATATGATGAATGTTCACCCTAGTTTACGCAATGTGAACATGATGAATGTTCTTATCTCTGCTCATCCTAAAATGTCAAAGAGTCCTTAAGTCATGCATCTTGAATTATTAAATATCAAAAGATTCTTTGAATTTTTGACTTCTTAATTTAATAACTATTAAAGAATTTCATGTCTATCAACTTCATTAAATAATTTTAGTCAACCAATTTTTTCCAGCTAGCGTACAAACTTGAACAAGACCTGATTAAGCAACTTCTTCATAAATAGCCTTAATCACCGCACCAGTTAGCACAACCAAGAGAAACTTAAAACTATTAAGGAGAGGTGAAAGCATTTGATTGACTAAACTCAAGCCTCATAAGTCATTGACATTTAATAATACTAACTAGAATACAAGTTAGGCTTATGATAGGTTGAATTTTCATCCAAGGCTACTAATAAATTATAATTGAAGCTTCTTTGTAAAAACTGCTTGGTCAATGACTGATATTAATACAAAGGAGTATAAGGTTCCAATCGAGAAGAATAACCATAAAAGTTTCAGCTTAGAAACCAAGCAAACCAGTCTTCATCATCAATTCAAAATAACTAAATCCATATCTTTTAACAAAACTTCTTGAACTTGCTGAAGTTTGTGGCCATCCAAATCTCATACGTAGAAGTGGGATTAATTCGAGTTACAAACTGAGTTACTTAAATTGCTTCAATAACAAGTCATCCTCGTAAGTTTTTAAAAAAAATTGTATATCTTTTTTATACATTGCTTCTCTCTTTGTATTTAAGAAAACTTTTTATATTATTTAGAGAAATATGGTGGGATTACAATGGGGATGATCTTCCTGTACTCAAGAAGTATGCCATTCGAATTTTGAGTCAATCTTGTAGCGTTTCATCATGTGAGAGAAATTGGAGTGTTTTTGAAGCCCCTCAAACAAAAAAAAGGAATAGGTTGTCACATGAAATGCTAGACACCTTGTGTATGTGAGGATGAACACGATGATGATGGATAAGTTCACTTCCACAATGAGTCGCGACTTAGAACCTATAGATCTTGAAAAATTGGGAGAGCTTCCAAACTATGAATATGAAGAAATTCATATGGACGAAGATTCTAATTCTACACCGACGGTTGAGGGTTACATAGATGGCTTGATAGATAATGATGACATTTCTTGGTTGGATGATACTTTTTTTTGAGTTGTTATTGTTGGTTATGTACTTTGTAAGTTTTTGTTATAAACTATAATTTGAATCTTGGTTGTATTATTTGTGTATTTTATTTGTTTGGAGTTCTAATTCGACTTTGAATTTTGGTTTTGTTATGTGTTTGGTTTGACACTATAATTGAATCTTGGCTATATATTGTGTTTAAGTCTTGAGACTATAATTTGAATCTCAGTTATATATTGGGTATTTGTGTTATATTATTAGGTCTAATTGTTATTAGTTAATTGAATATTTTGCATTTGAAATGCTATATTGATTTTAACCAGGTGCTCAATGAAAAGTGTTAAAACCAGGATTGATATTGTCATATTTTTCAAAATGTATTATTGACAATGCGTTGTATTAAATCCGTATCATATTTTTCCCGTATCTGAATTTTATGGCTGAATTTTTACAAACGTATTTTTCACGCTTTGTCGTATCATACCCGTAAAATTCCCGTACCATTTTTTTGCTATATCCGTATTTACTAATTAGGTATAAAACTACAAACCCGACTCATATTTTATTCATGTAGCAGGCACATCTCATATATGTATTCTTCTTTCCATATACATGTGCCCATGCAGTAGGAAGCTCCCTTTTATAGATTTACCAATAACCTTATAAAAAGATGGTGAATTAACTAGATTATTTAAGAGAATAAATATGAACATAGTGGAAGAATAAAAGGGAATAACTTTCATGAAAATAATGTTTTTAAGTATTGGAGAGATGAACGGTTGTATTATGCATTGATATAATTGACATCTAATAATTAATAATATATGTGTTAAGGAGTAAGGACTATAATAATCCGAAAAAACCAAACTTGATATTGAATAGTACGACTAACAATTATATTTTAATATTTAATTATAGTAGTTGGGACAGGATGGTTGGGGTATCACTCTCACCTTCAAATTTTCTGTATTCTAATATAAATATTTGCCTGAGTTCATGCACTTAGGTTAATTATAAAAACGCATATAAATATTTATATTATTAATTAATATTCTGAACATAAATTATGGAATGAAGTAAACAAAACAACTTTGAAAACGTATTCTAATATAAATATTTGCCTGAGTTCATGCACTTAGGTTAATTATAAAAACGCATATAAATATTTATATTATTAATTAATATTCTGAACATAAATTATGGAATGAAGTAAACAAAACAACTTTGAAAACGAAGGTAAAAGTCGGTATTTTCTGTATCGTTGTACAAATATTTTCACACATTTTAAAAATGTTCTAATGTAATTTTTGAGTAAGAATATACCAAATTTTTAGTAATGAGATCATATTTTTCCAAGTAACTTCTTGTCTCTTTTAAGTAAAATTTTTGAGATTATAAGTAGATTAGTGTAGACGGTAAAATCTACGGTTACGGAATGGGGGGTATGATCCCATGAGGTTGAGGCCATCATCAATCCGCTGTAGCTACACATACAAGAAAACAAGCATGAAGCGAACAGAGAACACCAGAGTGGTGTTTGCCATAGGCACTCTGACACTCAAGTTAGCAAGGCTGAATGAGGCTAATTTAGTGAGGGTTAGGGATAGAGAAGGTTACCAGAAGATTAGTCGGAGACTATAACTACGGTCGTGATGTAAAGCTCTTAAGAGTGGGAACTATGGGTTTAGAAGCTGGTATGATGTCCCATGAACTGTGAGAGGGCTAGCCTTTGTTTAAATAACAGCTGTAGGATCTTCGAGTTCTAGTAGGACTAAGAGTCCTTTGGAGGTTGAGGTTTAGTGAATAGGAAGACCTTTGATTCCCTTATC
Source organism: Pistacia vera (assembly GCF_008641045.1). Taxonomy (NCBI): domain Eukaryota; kingdom Viridiplantae; phylum Streptophyta; class Magnoliopsida; order Sapindales; family Anacardiaceae; genus Pistacia; species Pistacia vera. The sequence goes on along the minus strand of NW_022195066.1, from coordinate 91,639 downwards.
GTAGTAGGAGAGGGAGTCCTAGTTGGTTTAAGATACAGATCTTAGACGAATTAGGATAGTAATGGATCTCTTCAATAGAATCTAAATAGTACCGGAATAAGAAGTAGGCAACCTTGGGGTCTAAGTAAACCCTAGGTCCAATAGGTGATCTTAGATCAAAGGGCATGGGCCCAGACAAGTTAATGATGAGGCCTAAACGAATCGGGACCTTTGTTGATTAGGCTTAAGCAATTTGCAACAGGGTGGGTGTACTGAGCAGACATAATATGCAAACTCTGTTGCGAGCCCAATCTGAATTGGGCCATGGCTCCGAGCTTTGTTGAAGGTGTCTTCGTCTTTGGGCCTATTGGGACCGAGGACATTTTTTGGCCCTAACAGTTTGCCCCCCACTCTTTAAGTTAAGAAGTGCTTAGCTTAGAGAGTAGATGTTGCGTGAAGGTGTGCTTGGTCGTCCTTTGTGACCGACTGGTTGAATATGTGAACGTGCTGCTTCTTTATTCGCAAAACTGAATAGTATAGCTTTTACTATAGGTGATGCACTTGGCATACCAGACCTAGTGGGTGGGTAGAGGTGAAAAACAAACATGCCCTCACTTGGCGTATCTAACCGAGTGAGAAAGAGGAGTTGACCTTGAAGGCCTCACCCAGTGCATCAGACCAAGTGAGGGGGAGAGGCGAATATCCGTGAAGATGCCCTAACTCGATGCATCGAACCAAGTGAGAGGATATGAGGCATATCCTATGAAGGTGTCCTCACTCGATGCATCGAATCGAGTGAGAGGATGTGAGGCACATCCTATGAAGGTGTCCTCGCTCGATGCATCGAACTGAGTGAGAGGATGTGAAGCATACCCTTTGAAGGTGCCCTCACTCAGTGCATTGAACCGAGTGAGAAATGTTATGAGAGCTTGTATCACTCGGTGCATTGAGCCAAATGATGTGTTGCGAACTAGTTCTTTGGAGCTTCCCATTCGGTTGGGCGGACCAAGCGAATGGATATGAAATGTCAAAGGCATTTGATTAAGTAAGTAATGAGATGAATCATCAGCGCTTATTGGAGGTGTGCTTGCCCGATCAGGTTGACCTAATGATGATATTAAGGCAAGTGCAATCGTCATGCTTTCGGGTACATGCGTGCCTGAACTGGTGACACGTATAAGGTCAGGATTTCAACCTGTTTTGGGCGGGAATTTTGAAAGTTGAGTCATTTATGGCAAAACGAGGTTTTGCCATGTGGCCCTGTTTGAAGGGACAATCATTAAATGCCACTCAGAAGCGTCTTTGGGTATTCCATCTTTTTCATTTCAAACATTGAAGAGTTTCTTCGCATGCCTTTCTTAGGGGAGAACTTTCAGCGCTTCAGAGGTTTTCCGACGTTTCTTCATGGTAACCGCTTCTTTTTTATTTATGAGTCTACTGTTGCTTTTAGTTGGTCTCTAGAGTAGTATTCTTGTTGTTTTGAGGAGGTTTCAAATATAGAGAAAAAGAAGAGATTGGGGTCTCCTAGGTTTGCTTGTGAAGGGGATTATTTGATTTTAGAGTGTTTTGTTATGGTTTGTATGTCTAGTTTGAAGGAGTTGCATTTGTGTTTAATTTCTGGAGAAATTTGGAGTGATTTGCTCGAGTTTTGATTTGTTTTTGGTGGGCATGAAGTATGTTGGATTTATTTTTTGAAGTGCTTGGGTTTTTAGCAAAGATAGAAGACAAAGTCAAGTTATGGGGTATTTTGGTTCGGCTCACCTCGGTCGGCTTGACTGGGTCGAGTGCAGCGGTTGAGTGGAGGTTGCAGACAAGGCAAATTGGGGGTTAGGACATTCGATCATCCGGACCGAGGAAGGTGAAACATTGTCACTCGAAGTTCTTGGGTGAGGTCATTCGGTCGTCCTGACAGAGTTCAATTTGTGGGAGTTTATGGTTAAGTCAACAGGTTGAAGTGATAGGCAGTTGGTTGTCTTGGGTGAGTGAGTGTTTTTGACACTGCAGGTTAGACTAGTAGGTTGGAGGTACCAATTTATCGTCCTAACCGAGCCAAGTGGTGGAATTGTGTTCGCCAAAGGGTGGAACACTTAACCTTGTTAGAGATACGGTAGATCACCTTGGTTGAGTCGGGTGAGCTAAGCAAATATATGTTGCAGTCAGAATTGGGCAACTCGAACGGGGTAGAGGTGGAGGTTAGGAATGAGTACGAGAGGGCCCCAACGATGGCAGTAATGCCAGAGGGTGGAGGTGTTCGAGTCAGCATACCATAGGGGGTGAATTTGGCTACTCTTGGGCCAAGTGGTGCTGCTCCGAGTGATGATGATTCAGATGGGCAAGGGACGAGTGGGAAAGACTCTGATGAAGCTAACAGTTCTGAGAGTTTACCTTCTACCAATGGTGGCCACGAGGACGAGCTGAGTCAGCCCAGCAACGGGATACTGAATAAGGACTATCCACTTTTGTTAAAGGAGAACGATGTGTGGCAGATCATAACTATGTACCACATTCCAGAGTCATTTGAGGTTAGGGTGTCTAAATCGTGCGAGAGAGTCGACTGGGAGGCAAAAGGTTGGGTGAGTGTCTATGAGAAGTGGTTCCATGATGGGCTGAGGTTTTCGATACCTCGCCTTGTTTAGGAGGTGCTGAATCATTTTATGATTGCACCGACTCAGATCATGTCGAATGGGTGGAGGCTGCTAATGGCGTTAATGGTCCTCTGCGTACAGAATCAAGTGATGTTTGGACTGCACGAGTTGTTGTATTCCTATTTCCTGAAGGAGAGTGACAAAGATAAGGGTAGATACACTATCACTCTTAGGCATGACTGGACCCATCTTGTGATTGACCTTCAGTCGAGTGATAAGAACTGGAAGGAACACATTTTCTTTTTGATGGGTGAAGCAGTCTCTGGAGAGAAAGGCCAGGGCGAGATCCCGTATACCTGGTAGGCAACTGGTGAGGAACGTAATCTTTACTCATGCTTTGATTACTAAAGTCTTATTTTGTTTTTCCTTTGTAGATCCTGGTCTCACTCGGGCCAGACAGAGTAGGAACGGCTTGGACTTGCAGACTGTAAAGTTTCTTGCCTTTCCCAGGGTGCAGAGAGATTGGCAAGTAGTGTTAAAAGAGGTGAATTTAAGGGCGAGTCACTTGTGGGCTAGAGTTGGGGCAATTTAGCGAGGTATCCCCTTCCCTTCGTTAAAGCAGATTTGGAGTGTGCTGCTCATTTGCTACTATAATCATATTTTGTTTGGTAAGTCGAGCCTAAACCCACTAACTATTAAGGAATTTATGATTACAGTGAGGCTTATGAAGAAGTTAACCATCCTGAGCACGAGTGAGTCTATCGCGAGGCATCGCGAAAAGAGAAAGAGGGACTCTTTGACCAGGGAGGAGAGAAGGGTGGAGGATGTGGTTGTGACTCCACCTAAACAACCAGCTACGACGGGGGCTGGGTCATCCAAGGCAGTGGTCTTGGATAAGCAGATTGAGATGCTTACTTTTAGTATCCCGGCCTTTACATCGACCTATTCGGATATCGCTTCTATGAGCAAGTTGGCCGATTCGTTCTTGTTTCCAGCAAACGAGAGCCGACTGAATCAGATGAGCGCGGTTACGGCCGCTGATTGGGGGGTTTCCCATGCTTTCCAAGTATGAATCAGGCTTTTGTCTTACTATACTCGTAATGACTGAACATTGATCGAATGATTTTATGTAGGCTTTCATAAGTAGCCTGCACCTTAAGAAATCCATCGTGTCGTAGGAGAGGAAAATACAGGACATTTCTAAGTCCAATGCCAATCTGCTACACAAAGAGGCGGCAGCCCAGAAGGCTGAGCGGGAAAGCCAGTAGCAAGTGAGGGAGGTTGAGGCCAAATTGGAGCGATTGAAGAAGGAGATGGCCGAGAAGAACGCAAAGGTTGAGTCGTTGAGGGAGCAGTGCTTTTCCATTGCTGATGATGCCATCATTAGGACTAGAGGAGAGTTAATGCTGTATTACAAGGCCGGGAACACTACCCACTGGAACCCGAATGAGGACATCTAGCTATTACGGGAGATGGAGGAGGAACAGGAGGAGGCTGGTTGAATGGATTATATAGAGGAACATGTCGATGATAAGGTATTCGACCTCGCTAGTCAGCCAAGATGGTCGATTACAGATGATGCCGATGACCAGGCTGCGGGGACGACTGTTAGGGCCGGTAACAGGGTGACCGAGTCGGAGATGGGTGAGACGACTTGTACTGATGATGTGGGGCATGATGCCTCTTAGGCTTATGTTTATTTTTTCTAATGTAATTCTGGAGCCTGAGTTGCCTTTTCATGGCGTATGTGTCTTTTTGTATCTGATACTTAGCCGTTTGGGGCTTTTATGATTCAGCTTGTGTTTCCATTTTAATGTTTTCTTCGCGGATGGATGGATTGATTGTTTGTAGATGTGTGGGGGTTGAACCCTCTTTTTTAGGTAATCACCTCGTAGATGTATCTTGTCTAGGCAAAATATTGTAGTCGAGTAAGCATGGTTCGATTTGAGTGTATGAACTGATGCGCCAGTTTGAGCCGACTGATCATGTTTATTATGTGGACAAAGCCAAGTGGCTAAGTTGCTAGTGTCGCTTGAAAGTGATTTTATAGGACCGTGTTGGTATAGGTCGACTGGAGTTGTAAGCCAATGAATTATTTTTGGTCGGGCTGAGCTGACCGAAAGTGTAAATTTAAGTGAATTATTAAGTCAGTTTGGGCCAACTGGATGTATAAGTCGATGAGTCGGTCTGAGCTTACTGAAGGTGTAAGTTTACGTGAATTGTTAAGTCAGTCATGACCGATTAAAGGTGTAAGTCGATGAATTGCTATGTCAGTTTGAGCTGATTGATGGTGTAATTTTGCTGATCATAATTTATTGGTTCAAGCCATGAGGCCGAGTGAAGGTGAATTAGTCGGTAGTGTGGCCAAGTGGTTGTAAATTGAAGGTGAATGCCACTATATTGTTGAATAGTTCTTTTATTGAATTCAGGCCACGAGGCCAACTGAAGGTGAATGAGGTGGATATGCACATTCATCCTTTTTAAAACAAAAACAAGAATAAATAATTGACACTGAGACAAATCTGACTAAAAATAGTAGCGTTTGAGGTGGATTGCATTCCAATTATTACTGATGTCCTTGCCCTCGGGGGTTTGAAGTCTGTAGGCGCCCTTTCTTACTTTTTTGGCGATCTTGTAGGGTCCCTCCTAGGTAGGGTCGAGCTTGCCAGAGCTGATCTCCTTAGTGTTTTGAAAGACTTTGCGGAGGACCAAGTTGCCTTCTTTGAAAGTTCTTACTCTGACATTATGATTGTAGTGTTAAGCAGCCTACTGCTGGTAGATGGCATTGTAGATGTTTGCTTGCTCGCATAGTTCATCAATTATGTCCAAGTTATGACAAAAGTTCTGGCTGAGGGCTTCTTCATCTGACTATTGGAGTCTGGTTGAAGGGATTGATACTTCAGTTGGGATGACTGCCTTAGATCAATATGTGAGGGAGAAAAAGGTTTTGCCAATGGATGAGTGGGCTATTGTTCGATAGGACCAGATGATCCCTGGCAATTTGTCTGCCCATGCGCCTTTAGCTTTTTGGAGGCGCTTCTTTAAAGTCTACATGATTATTTTATTTGATGATTTGGCCTGGCCATTCGATTAGGGGTTGCGAGGGGTAGAGAAGCTAAGTTTGATCCCCCATATATCACAAATGTCTCTAAAGCCTGAGCTGATGAATTGGGATCCATTGTCGGTGACTATTTCCTTTGGTATTCTGAATCTGCAGATGACATGTTTCTAGATGAAGGCTTTTACCTCTCGATCTTTGACTTGGGCGAGTGCTTCGGCTTCAAACCATTTAGTAAAATAGTCGATGACTACCAACATGAAGACTCGTTGCCCGGGTGCGATCGGGAGTTTTCCAACTATGTCCATCTCCCACTGCATGAATGGCCAAGGTTTGAGGGTGGAGTTGAGTTGAGTCGCTCAGGTAGAAGGTGTGAGACGTGGGCGAACCTTTGACAACTATCACATTTCTTCATATAGGATGTTGAGTCAGTGCGCATAGTTGGTCAATAGTAACCAGCGATGATCACCCAACAGGCAAGGCTGCGTCCTCCTGCATGGTTCTTGTATTCGCCTTCATGGAGTTTGGCGAGAACATATTTGGCTTCCTCTAGGCTTATACATTTGAGGTAGGGGCTAGAGAATGACTTCTTAAGGAGCTGACCCTCGTATATGGTGAATTTTGCAGCTTTTGCTCTCAGGCGGCATGTTTCATTCTTGTCAACTGGAAGCTCATCATGTTCCAAGTATCTTATTATTGGGGTCATCCAAGAGTCGATTGGTTCGACATCCGTTACTTCTTTAGGCTCTTTCGGGTTAGGCAACTTGCTCGTTGGATGTTCCTTCTAGTTGGCTGGCCATTGGAGGAACAATAGTAGGATGGATGACTGGGAGGAGCCTCTAACGGCTGAGTCAAGGTTGGCAAGGGCATCAGCATGGGTGTTCTCTGCTCTTGGGACTTGGGTGCTAGAGAATTCTTCAAAGGTATACTAGATTTCTTTGACCAAGTTCAAGTAAGTTGTCATCTTCGAGTCTCGGGCCTGGTAAGTGCCTTATAGCTGGTTGACTACGAGTTGGGAATCAGACTTGACCTCCAGCTTTCTTACTCCAATCTCCTTGGCTAGAGAGAGTCCAACGATCAGGGCTTCGTATTCAGTTTCGTTGTTTGTGCACTTGAACCCACACCGTATGATCTCCTAGATGATATCCCCTTATAGTATAATAAGTACAATATTGAGCCCGCTTCTATTTAAAGCTTGAGCCATCCACTAAGAGAGTTCACTTTGAAGACGACCTGCTATTCATGCATAATAGCTTTTTTTCTGCCTGGACGATAGTGTTAGGAGTGCAATCAGTAATAAAGTCTGCCAACACTTGGGATTTGATGGTAGTGTGTGGTTGGAAGGATATATCAAACTTACTAAACTCTACTGTCCATTGGGTGAGTTGGCTTGATAACTTTGGCTTGTGAAGTATCTTCTTGAGTGGGAAGGAGATGAAGACAACTATAAAGTGGCATTGAAAATATGGTCTGAGCTTCCTAGATGCATGGATGTGGGCGAGTACCAATTTCTCCAACTTGTTGTATCGTGTCTCAACATCAAGAAGTGATTTACTTACATAGTAAACCAGTAGCTGCTTCGCATTGTCTTCCTAGACTAACGCTGTTGAGATGACTGTCTCGAAGACTACTAGATAGGTATAGAGCTTTTCTCCAACCACGGGCTTGGAAAGAAGTGAGGGAGAGGTTAGGTACCTCTTTAGCTACTGCAGGGCTTAGGTACCTCTTTAGCTGCTGTAGGGCCTCCTCGCATGTGGGGGTCCACTCAAACTTCTTGGATTTCCTGAGTGCGGCAAAGAAGAGGTGGCACTTGTCAGCAAATCTGGAGATAAAATGGCTTAAAGCAGGCACACGCCCCACAAGGCGTTGGACATCTTTGATGCAAGTTGGTGATGGTATGTTCATGACCATTTAGATTTGGTTGGGATTAGCTTCTATCCCATCCTGAGTCACCATGTACCCCAAGAATTTTTATGATGAGACCCTGAACGAACACTTGGCTGGGTTGAGCTTCATATTGTATTTCCTTAGGACAAGAAATGCTTGGCTGAAGTGGTTGAGGTGCTGCTCAGCTATAAGGGACTTGACGAGCATGTCGTCAATGTATACTTCCATGGTATCTCCAAGGTGTTCAGCAAACATTTTGTTGACTAGCCGCTGGTAGGCGACCTTGGCGTTCTTAAGACCAAAATGCATTACTTTATAGCAGTAGATTTCCCTCTCTGTGATTGAAAGCTGTCTTTTTCTGGTTGTCCGGGTGTATCAAAATCTAGTTGTACCCTGAGAAGACATGCATAAAACTTAAGAGTTTGTGATTTGCGGTCGCATCAACCATCATGTCGATATGGGAGAGTAAGAAGGAGTCCTTGGGATATGCCTTGTTTAGATCTGTGAAGTCTATGCAAGCCCTCTATTTTTCGTTCTTTTTCTTCACGACCACCATGTTTGCTAGCCAATCAGGATAATGGACTTCTCTGATCAATCCGTTACTTAGCAGCTTGTCAACTTCCTCATTAATGACCCGGTTGCGTTCTAGAGTGAACTTTCGTCACCTTTGCTTCATTAGAGGGTGATCCAGATCTACGTGAAGGTGGTGGATGATTGCCTCGGGGCTGACGCCTGTCATGTCTGCGTGGGACTAGGCGAAGCAATCCTGATTCTGCTTGAGGAAGTCTATAAGTCGCTCTCTTATCTCGGGCTTGAGGCGAGAGCCTATCTGGGTCTTTCGGTCGGGGTGGTCCGAATGTATCTGCACTTCAACCAACTCTTCCATAGATGGTTGATTTGGCTTGATCAGAAGGGTTGTGTGGAACTGTAGGTCCTATGAAGCATGACTTTTACCTCTGAAGGCATTCTTGTAATAGTCTCTGGACGCCTTATGATCGCCCTTGATTTCTCTTACTCCCCACTTTGTTAGAAACCTAATAGTTTATGGAAGGTGGATGAGACAGCTTGCATGTTGTGGATCCAAGGTTGACCCAAGATGACATTGTAAGGTGAGGGGCAATCAAGTACTAGGAATATAGTTTACTTATTGATTCCACTGGTGTAGACAGGAAAAGCGATTTCACCAATGGTGTACTTCTGCTCAAAACTAAACCCGACCAAGATGGTTGGGCGTTTGCTGATGTTTGATTCATCTAGTCCCATGACTTTCACTATTTCAAGGAAGAGGATGTTTGCTAAGGATCTCCCATCTACGAACAGTCTCTTGACCAAGATGTTGGTGATCTGGAGGGAGATGACTAGAGCATTGTGATGAGGGGCGGTTAACGTGATTGGTTCATCATCTTCAAATTGAATGATCTGAATGGTATGTGCCCGAGGGGATGGATGGATGGACCGGATTTCTAGGTGATGACTGGCTCGAGCGTAGCGTTTAGCTGAAGAATAACTCATCCCACTAATTTCTGACTTTCCAGAGATAATAGAGCAGAATGCCTTCGGTGTCAGTTCCTGTGGAGGGGGATTTTTTCAAGCTTCCCTGGTTGATTGTATTCTTTCTTTAATCTGTCAACAAGTCCTGGAGATGTGCCATTTTTAATAATGCTGTAACTTCTAATCTTAGGGCAACACAATCAGTGGTGTTATAACCATGGTCGCCATGAAATTTGTACCATTTGGTCGTGTCCCTCTTTGCATTCGGATTGAGCTTGGTTGGCCACTTTATGGTAGGTCCCATCCCTTTCATGATTGCCATGACCTGAGCTGGTTCAACGTTGAGGTTGTACTCTGGAATCTTGAATTGGTTTGATCCAAATGGCCTATTTGTGGCTCTAGTCGATTGGCGATCATATGGTTTTTTTTATTTTGCTTGGATTGTAGGGAAGGGGTTGAGAACGGGGCTCAAGCAATCTGGACTCTGGTTTTCTTTCACTCCGCCTTTGGTGACAGTCATCATACCTAGCATGCCTCATTCAGTTCGCCTCGTCTTCCTCCTATCTAATCTGGATCACTACTCTAGCTAAGGCGTCTTCCATTGTGGTACAGCCAAGTTTTGTCAAGTCTTTGTATAGTTCTCCATCTAGGAGGAGGCCCTTTCTGAAAGCATCTACCGCTATCTCTAGATTACAGGATGGGATAGAAATTTTTTCTTTATTAAATTTGTTGATGTACTCTCTCAGCGACTCCCCTCTCTTATGGTAGACTTTGTATAGGTCGGTTGATAGCTTCTCGAGTTTCTTGCTGCTGGCGAATTGTTCAACGATGATGTCGGTGAGCTAGGCGAATGAGCTGATTGAGTTATTTGGAAGGTTAGTGTACAATTGAAGGGCTGGTCCAAAGAGGCTAGAGCCGAAACTTTTACACATGTTGGCATCTTTCAGTGTTCGGGGTATTGAGGCGGCGAACATCTGCTACTTGTATGAGGCTATGTGGTCATCTGGGTCGGTTGTGCCATCGTAAGGCTTCATGCTGGGATGGTGAATTTGTGTGGCATCTCGGCTAGAGCAATCACATCCACAAAGGGTGAATCGGCATAGCTTTGGAGTTGGCTCTTCTTGGCTAGGATCGGCACTCCAAGTATGCGCCTTATCGTTGCCTCCATGTCAACCAATCTTTTGGCCAAAACCTATTCCATGGGTGAGGCTAAGGCCATCAGGTCGACTTGGTTGGCTTGGTTCATTGTATGATTCGCACTCGGCATGTTTGGTTACGTCAAGTCATGTGGAACAGATTTATGAATTGTTCCATCGTGTGTCGCTTGGTAATTCGGATTTCCATTCATTCCTCCAGGTTGGATGGCTCCGACTGTGATTGATTGGGTGTTTCAACCTGTATGGATAGTGAGTGGGATTGTTAAAGGGTCACTTGGTCTGTGGGGGTGGATGGACTCGAGCGAGGTGGATTGAAGGTGAGGGAACCCGCTCGACCCGTGAGGGTGTGTTGAGCCGAGTGGGGTTTGGGTAGGAAAAGTTGATTAGAGATGAGGCGGGATGGTAAGGATGAGTGGCTCTTGCTGCAGTGGGCTTTCTGTTACTTGGATGTCTTGATCTTGTGCCTGGAGTGGGTCAGCCAAGAGCGGCTCTTTTGGCAATCCTTGCTCAATTGGATTATGGGCTGAACTGTCCACCACCGTTGAATGGAGTTGATGCGATCTAGTATCTTAGGTGGTCAATCTGTGATCTGAAGTCTGGAGAGGTTGCAGGGACGAAACTAGTGTATGGAAACAATTAGGCAGTACCTGGCCAGGCTGAAGCTCAAGGTTATAAAATTGGCTCACCTTTTCTTTCAGAGACTTGTTTTCGTCCCGGATGTAGGCGATTTCGGTCCGAATGGCGGCATTCTTAACTTCCAATGTTGCCACTTTATTTGAGTGCTGTTGCATAAGAGCAGTTAGAGCTTTGAGCTTGGCCTCGAGACCAGGATTGGTGTTGTCTGAATTTTCAACCATGGAGAGTTTCCTTGCGAAACAAGGTTTGAAGGATGAAGGATTACCAGGGGCCCCACGGTGGGCGCCAAACTATAGACAGTAAAATGTACGATTACGGAATGGGGGGTATGATCCCGTGAGGTTAAGGCGACCAGCAATCCGCTGTACCTACATACACAAGAAAACAAGCGTGAAGCGAACGGAGAACACCGGGGTGGTGTTTGCCATAGGCACTCCAACGCTCAAGTCAACAAGGCTGAATGAGGCTAATTTAGTGAGAGTTAGGGAAAGAGAAGGTTACCAAAAGATTAGTCGGAGACTATAACTACGGCCGTGATGTAAAGCTCTCGAGAATGGAACTATAGGGTTATAAGGTATGATGTCCCATGAACTGTGAGAGGGCTGGTCTCTGTTTAAATAGCAGCTGTCGGATCTTCAAGTCCTAGTAGGACTGTGAGTCCTTTGGAGGTTGAGTTTTAGTGAATAGGAAGGCCTTTGATTCCCTTACCTTAGTAGGAGAGGGAGTCCTAGTTAGTCTAAGATACAGATCTTAGATAAATTAGGATAGTAATGGATCTCTTCAGTAGAATCTGAATAGTACCAAAATAAGAAGTAGGCAACCTTGGGGTCTAAGTAAACCCTAGGTCCAATAGGTGATCTTGAATCAAAGAGTCTGGGCCCAGACAAGCTAATGATGAGGCCTAAATGAATCGGGGCCTTTGCTGATTGGGCTCAAGTAGTAAGCAACAAGGTAGGTGTACTGAGCGGACCTACTATGCAAACTCTATTGCGAGCCCAATTAGAATTGGGCCATGGTTCTGAGCTTTGTTGAAGGTGTCATCGTCTTTGGGCCTATTGGGGCCGAGGGCATTTTTTGGCCCTAACGATTAATAACATTGATTAGAGGTGATCTAATAAGGTCTTTTGATACCTCAAGTTTTATCTTATAGGTCATGCTTTGAAATTTTATTTCAATCATTTTACTGATCAAGATGGAGAAGTTTCAACCATTGGCAGAAGCTATCTTTGAATATCATTATGACTTGATATCTTAAAAACAATTAATTATTTCTAACCTATTATAGAAAAAAGGTGATTATTATAGTTAATTATAAAATAAATCATTTTATACATTATTTTAAAAGTCAGGCTAGCTATAGTAACTTTTAGTATCAAAACTGCTTATATACAAGTGGAATTACTAAAATACTCTAAAAACTAATTTAAATATTAAAACAATTAGATTAAATAATTGAATAAAAAATTACTAGCATGCAATCATTTGTGATGGTTGGTTGTCATCTCTAGCAATGTGTCCCATGAAATTATCAATATTGTTTGAATTGCTTATTAATGACTATCGAATGGTGTCATGAAAGGTTGGAAAAGATTTACCAGACCTTTTGGTTTAGAGTAATACTACACTTACAAAGACATTTTACAAAGATTTCCATACAAAGTGATGTGGCAAAAAATGAATGGAAGAGTGAATTTAATGAGTTTGACTTTTTGTTTCATTCTTCCATTCATTTTTTGCCACCTCACTTTGTATGAAAATCTTTGTAAGATTTCTTTGTGAGTATAGTAGTATTGTTTGATTTGTTGTGATATCTAATAGTCGATACAGATTGCCGACAAGCAATTGAAACAATTTTGATTGTGTTGTTAAACACCTTGTCGAAAATGAAGATCAATCACAGTTGACAAATCATCTACCGAAATTTTTTATGTTAAGTTTTTATCTGGTTAATTTATTATTAAATTTTTTAATAATTCTAAAAAAATTATTAACAACAATATGAGGTAATAACAAAAATGCCATATAATTTTTGAAATAACAAAAAACATTTTACCATTAACAAAATGTATATTGTTAATACTTGATTTTGATACCAACGACTCGCATGTGCAAAATGCTAAGCGGGCTTAGAAGTTACACGTGATACAAAAATGTGTAGCAAGAGAGTAGATGAAAGACGATTTTTAAAGTGGTTCGGATGCTCAAAAGCGAATCTTACATCCACTATGATTGTATTAATAGATGGTTATAATCAGGTCGCATATAGCGAGCTAAATTATAATCTAGAGAGAATCGAAATACAGAGAGAGAGAGAGAGAGAGAGAGAGAGAGAGAGAGAGAGAGAGAGTGTGTGTGTGTGTGTGTGTGTGTGTTATTTTAGACTAAGATAAGTCAATCCCGTAAATGAGAGAGGAGCCCTCTATTTATAGTGGGAGAATTCAAGGTAATGATTACAAGTCTGCAAGTGGGTAGGTGCCATGCAAGTCCTTCCTTGCATCTCATTGGTTGCCTACATGAGAGATATCCTCAAATTGCGTAGGGCTTGGGCAGGTGGACGATCCTTAGCCACTCGTAAGCCTGACATTCACCTTTTGCACTGACAAGAACTATACCTCTTCCGTCACTACGTGACGTGGCAATGTTTGGACGGCACAAACCTCCCTGAATTCTAATTGGCTTTTGCTGATGAGAGTCCACGTCAGCCTTAATTTTTTAGGCATAATAGAAGCCCCCTAGTTTTTAAGGTTTTAGGATTGAACCTTGAGAACTTCATGATTATCCCGAATGACATTTGGTCGAGTTGATCGAGCTACAAGGAGGTTGCAGCATATACCTCTAAGAATAGCACAAGTGACTTGAGTTGGCCTTTTCCCATAAGTTCAATGACCTGGGTCAGACCCTACCCAGTGCAATACCGACATGCTTTGAATCTCATCTATAGCTCATGGCCTGAGAATAGTTAGCACATTTTTACTGAGAGTAAGGAATCACATCGTCTCAAAACTGATACACGACAAAAAGTATTTTAATCGAACGACCTCTTTAGATGTTATTTGTTGCACTTGACATCTAGTCTGGTCAATAAAATAATCTTTATTCTGACAGACATGTCTATTGCGCAATAAGTGCTAGCCATACACATTAAATGCAAGTCATGCTAAAACGACATTCCCTTTCAGAGCATTAAATGCGGATGAGGGTGCATTTAATGTGGAGGAGATAATCAAGCTGTTGCTTGGTTGTTCCAATGGAGGGAAGCGTTGATTGACACTCTCGGAGCGTGGCAGTTACTTCTTCTCACGGATTAATGACACGTGGTCTCAATCAATGGCAAGAAACATATCCCGCCGAAGTGTCACTTGCCTAGGGAAACCAATCGTTGCTTTTCCCCCCTATAAAACCCCAAGCTCGCCTTAAGTTTTTTCACAGAACTCATATTGTCAGAGAAAGAACAAAATTCTCACAAAATCAATCTGCCCTTTTTCCAGTTGATAACTTGATACGCACCCTTTGTTAAGACAGGAAGTTTATTCCCCGCAACCAAGAGGTAAAGAGGATTTCTCCTTCATTTTCTTTTATTATTTTGCTGATTGCTTGATAATGGCTGGTATGAATTGTCTGGTAAGCTTTTACAATGCATATTTTCGGATAGTGGTGAGAAGAGAGGTTTTGTTTTTATAAAGAGTTGGGGATTCATTCCCAAGGGTTTTTAAGGTTTTTCTAGGGTTTAAGGAAGGCACATTAGGGTTTCTTTTGCTCTTTCACATCATTGTATGGAGCACTGTAAGAAGACTAAGTTATCTCTACGTGTCGCCCCTTTTTCAAACTTTATGAGCAATGGGTGCCTCAACAACCAGAGCAGCCGAGGGGACGAGCTCATAAGAGCCAGGCGCCCCAGCGAGTTCTGTGCAAGAGACCTTGTCAATGGGCACCCGGGATGAGATACAGAAGGCAGTGGACCAATACGTACTTAGTATGGATGTCTACCAGCATAGAACATATACAACTCGGAATCCCCCAAGGGAATGGTCGTGATCTCGGAGGCGATCTTTAAATGTGGGCGTTGATACCTTTTCACCCTTTCATTGGATTGATCCTCGACCACTTTGAAACATCGGGGCCTATGAAACCAAATTTTTCTTTTTTAAATACGATGGCGTCTGCCAGTTTAGGGAGTCGAGTAGGTTTTCCTTTCTTTCAATTTGTGAACTATTCCTTTTCCTTCAGTTATTGTTTTCTAACGAACTTTTTCGTCTCATTGTAGAAAATAAGACAACCAGATTGACGACTCTAACTGATTTCAACTGAATTATGACATTCGATAATCTACCCAAGCAACGTTGTGACACGAGATTACTCTTGACTACTGCCAACTTGAGAAAATATGATTTTTTCAATCCTGAGCATCTCTGTAACCCTTAGTCCGTAAGTATCTTCACACTTAGAACCTCTTTCCTTTGCCTGTAATGGCCTTTTCGCTAACATGCTTTCATGGCGCGCAATGACCATGCCACCCAGGGTTCCAAAGCCAACGACGAGGACCAAGGGATTTGTATTTCCCCGGGTCGCCCTGATTGAGCCAGCCGAGGTGATCCCTAGCGATACCCCCGTAGGAGGGATACAGATGGGTGCACGAACACTCTTAGAATGATAAAGGGAAGCTTCTTGGCCCGCGGCTGCTTACGCCCCTAAGTAGAAAACCATGGGCCAAAAAACTAAGAAAATGAAGCAGTTGCAGGCTAAAGAATTAGAGTCCCAGTCAAAAGGCTTAGGGTGTAGCTTGGGAGATCGCAACCTTACCAGGCTTTCCGCTTAGGGGCGCCCCCCAAGCGTGCGCCTGACATTTCAGTGATCCCCGAGAGCTTGCGCAGAGGAGAGAGGGAGGCCGTGGTTGCCCGAAGGAGAGCGGGCAAGCAATGGGCTAATGAGATGCCAATTCCTTCGGGGGCAGACAAGCCTGTGTTGGACTCCATGGGGCAACTCCCGGAACACCTACAGCCGGTGGTGTATACCCTGCTGGAGTGCTACCTGGCTACAGCCTTTGAGGAGTTCGTGGTTTCCCGATCTGCGGACTAGATGGCTATAGTGGTTCAGTTGCAAAGCCAGGTAAAACAGCTTGTTCTTATCGAGGACTTCCCAATATCAGTTGATTTTCTTACCCTTTATGACTTTCGGAAAAATGGAGGTTAACTCTTCTTTCTTTTCTCATGCAGTCTCTACTCGCCTTGCATATGGCCTAACAAAAGACCAATCTGGACTTTGCTGGAGGGCTCCATGAGCTGAGGGATGAGAATGCCTAGCTAAAAAAGGATTTCGCAGCTTTGGACATAGAGGCAAAGGCGTATCACATCCAGGCGAACCAATACTTGATGGAGAGAGACTTTGCCCTCTACACAATGGAGTTCCACAAGGCTGAGCTCAAGAAGAAATGCGAAGAGAGCAAAGATCTCCAAAGGACAGTGGCCAGACTCACCAAAGAGTGTGGCGAGAAAGAGCAGGAGTTAAAGGTAAACTCTGAGCAAGCAATGAAGGCTGAAGAAGAGAGAGCTCGACTGTGGGAAAATTCTGAGAAGTAGAAGAGAGCATTGGAAATGGACCTCGAGCTTTCCCAAGGGTGGGTCGCTTCATTAACTGATCAGATGAAGCAACGAAACCTTAAACTCGAGAGAAAGGCCGCTAACTGGGCAATTCAGGCCATCTACAGCTTGCAACCAAGGAATTCAGGGATGGACCTCTCCGACCTCCCAATTGAATATCAGGACATCCTTACTTCCATGGTCTAAGCTAATGATGAGGCCGAGGAGGAAGAGGGACAAGAGCCTCCTCCAAAAGACGACTAGTTAGAGGAATACGTCCTTAAGGACCTAGCAGTTGATCAGATGGTCGACGACCAACTGGGGGATACAAAGGTCGCACCCACAGAGCCTGGAGGTGGAGACCAGTGATCGTTTCTTCTACTTCTGCAAAACTTTTCTTTTGACTCTTTCTTTATATTACTTAACTTTTTTTTGGCTGCCCATTATACTTATTCATATTACATATATAAAAGAATTATTTTTGGCCATTTGTGATAGCACTTATAATTTCGAATACTTCACAAGACTAATGTTACATATCTGAATAGGAAACTTGCAAAACTTCGTAACAAACAAGATCATACAAGACATATTTGTTCGAGACAAAGAAGAATGATCTTATTTATAAAGGTTACAAGGAAAACTTTACAAGTAAAAAAAATGGAAAATTAAGAGCGAGTTCGGAATTACTGGTGATAGGGGTGAAGATGCTCAGCATTCCAAGCTCGTGGTACTTCGGAACCGTTAAGCCTCTTGAGATGATACGTTCTCGGTCATATTACCTTGGCGATGTGGTATGGGCCTTCCTAGTTAGGTCCCAATACCCCCGCTCTCGATTCCCTTGTACCAAGAAGGATTTCTTTTAGAACCAGGTCATCGACCTGAAAGTCTCTTCTCTTGACCTTAGTGTCGAAGAAACCTTTTGCACATTGCTGGTAGGATGTTATTCTTAACCGAGCCTTATCGTAGTGTTCTTCAACTAGGTCCAGACTTGCACGTAGAAGTGCTCTATTGTCTGTTTCATTGAATATGTCTCTTCAAAGTGAACTAGTCCCTACTCCCATTGGGATTATAGCCTCGCAGCCATATGTTAGCGAGAAGGGCATTTCTGAAGTAGAGGTTCTCAAAGTTGTTCTCTATGCCCATAGAACTTCTGGGAGGTCATCGACCCAATTACCCTTGGCAACACCAAGCTTGGCCTTCAGAGTGTGCTTGATGGTTTTGTTGACAACTTCAACCTGACCATTGGCTTACGGTCTTGAGACTGAGGTGAACTTTTTATGGATCCCCAGCTCATTGCAAAACTGTTTGAATTCCTCATTGTCGAACTACTTCCCATTATTAGAGATAAGTGTATGAGGAATCCCGTAGTGGCACACTATATTTTTGAAGACAAAGTCTTTGAGCTTCTTTGTAGTGATCGCAGCCAAAGGTTCAACCTCAGCCCATTTGGTGAAGTAATCTATTGTGACAATAGCATACTTGACGCCCCCCTTTTCGGCCGGCATGAGCCCAATGAGATCAATTCCCCACATGAAGAATGGCCAAGGGCTGGTCATTGTTGTCAGCTGGTGGGAAGGAGATCGCGAGACTTTCACGAACCGTTGGCGCTTATCACACTTTTTCACAAAATTGAAAGTGTCCTCTTGAAGTAGAGGCTAATATTACCCTTGGTAGACAATTTTGTTGGCAAGGGATCCTGTGACAGTGTGATTATCACAGATTCCTTCATGTATCTCCCTCATAATATAGTCTACTTCTTCGTCGATTACATATCGAAAGAGAAAGGCACTAAACCCTCTCTTGTATAACTACTCTTCGACGAGCATGTTACGAGTAGCTTTGATGCGCAAGATTTTTGCCTTAGTCTAGCCACTGGGCAGAGTCTTATCTCAAAGATACTGAATGATCGAATGATCGGAGTCATCCAGGAAATTGCTCTATTGTAGCTACGGTCTGCTCAGGTGAGCTGATACTAGGAATATCTATAAATTGAATTGGAATACTTTCTGGCACATTTGAGTCTAACAACGAGGCTATTCTTGCCAAGGCGTCTGTGACAGAGTTACCGTCCCTTAGAATTTGCTTTATCGTGAAGTGCTTGAAAGACTCGTGTGCGGCCTTAGCTTTCTTCAGATAGCTAATCATGTTCTCTTCCTTGGCTTGATATTCTCCCAAGATCTGATTAACAACTAGCTGGGAATCGCTGTGAATACTGATCGCGCTTGATCCAATTTCTCTCGCTAATCACAAACTAGCGAGCAACACTTCATATTCGGCCTCGTTGTTCGTAGCTTGGAACCCAAATCGAAGAATTTCATGGATGCGAGTCCCTTTGGGACTAAAGAGGAGAAGACTTGCCCCGACTATTTTCCTGTTTGAGGAACCATCGACATAGAGGCTCCAAGTCGGTAAGTTCTAAATGGTTTCCTGGATGACTTCGCTAGCTTACTAATCGGATTCCCAATCTGGCTGGTACAAGAATTCCGAAATGAAATCAGCAAGAGTCTACCCTTTGATGGTTGCTTTCGGTCTATAATGCAGATTGAACTGACTCAGTTTCATTGCCCATTTGTGTAACTTGCCTGAAGCTTTCGGCTTTTGAAGAACTTGCCTGAGCGAGTAGTTGGTCAGAACATGGATTGTGTGGGCATGGAAGTAGGGTCGCAACTTCCTGGAGGCGATCAGTAGAGCATAAGCTAATCACTCCATTTCTAGATACTGCATCCCGGTGTCCAGCAGTCGCTTACTCGCGTAATACACTGGCCATTGAACTCTGCCCTCTTTCTAAATAAGAGTTATGCTAACCACATGTTAAGAGACAGACATGTACAGGAGTAGAATTTTCTCGAGGAGAGGCTTAGGCAGGAGAGGTGGCTTTTCGAGGTGTTATTTTATGCTCTAAAAAGCCTGCTCGCACTCTAGAGTCCACTCGAACTTTTTTTTGGCCCTGAGTATATTAAAAAATGGTAAGCAATGATTTGTTACTCTCGATATGAAGAGATTGAGAGCCATTATTTTCCCATTTAGGCTTTGAACTTGTTTTTGGTTGGTCGGGCTTTTCATATCAAGGAGAGCTTAGATCTTCTTGTGGTTGATTTCTATTCCCCTCTGTTTAACCATATACCTAAGGAAATTTCTCGAGGATACTCCGAATGAGCATTTAACAGTATTAAGCTTCATCTTATATCTTCGGAGTACGTCAAACATCTTAGCGAGATATGCTTCATGATCTGAAGCGACATGCGACTTGACCAGTATGTCATCAACATAGACTTCTATTGACTTTTCGATATGCTTGAAAAACATACGGTTAACCAGCCACTTGTAAGTTGCCCCAGTGTTTTTTAAGGTGAAGGGCATGACCTTGTAACAATACAGTCCTCGATCTGTAACAAACGAGGTGTGCTCTTCGTCTGGCGCATACATCGATATCTGATTATATCCCAAGTAGGCGTCCATAAAACTCAACAACTCGTGCTTAGAGATGGCATCGACAAGTTGATCAATCCTTGGCAAGGGAAAATTGTCCTTTGGACAACCTTTGTTGAGGTCGGTGAAGTCAACACAGGTTCGCCACTTGCCATTGGGCTTCCTTACCAAGACTGGATTTGCAACCCAACTCGGGTAAAGCGCTTCTCAAATGGAATCATTTAGAAGGAGCTTATCTACCTCAATTTTCAAGGCAGCATATCGTTCAGGGTCCATTGCTCTTCTCTTCTAGCGAATCGGCTTGACCGCACTGTCAATGTTTAGTGCATGACATATGACATACGGGTTGATCTCGATCATGTCAACATGAGTCCATGTAAAAACATCAACATTCTCTTTGAGGAAGCTTGTCAGGTTTTTGGCGAGCTGAGGGTTTAGATTACTCCCGGTTCTCAACACTCGGGTCGGCTCATTTTGATCGATTGACACCTTAAATAAGTCCTCAACTGGCCCACTGTGAGGGCACTCTTAGATGCGAGGATCCATGTTATCCTTTATTAGGCTTGGCTGTGGCTCGATCTTGCTGATTGCCATTGCCTGGTCAGGGATGCCTATTGGCCTTCATTTTCCCTTGCATGCCATCTGCACTACTCTTATGTAATAGTTGTGAGATTTGCATTGAGATCTGTTTACTTCCCCGATCCCCGTCAGGGTAGGGAACTTAATTTTTAGATGGTAGATAGATGTGACTGCCTTGAAATTTCTTAGTAGAGGTCATCTCAAAATCTCGTTGAAGGCGGACGAATAGTCAACCACCAAAAATTTTGTCATTTTGGTCATTTCGTTGGTTTCACCCAACGTGACCGAGAGTGAGATCGTTCCCCTAAGAATTAGATGATCCTCGGTAAACCATAGAGATGGATGGAGGCAGGTTTCAGGTCTACCTCGTCCAGTTGAATTTTTTCGAAAGCTTGCTGAAACAGGATATTCACAGCGCTTCCATTGTCCACCAACATTCTGTGGACTTCGCACCGACCTATTTCAGGTGTGATGACGAGTGCATCCTCATGGGGATGATGCAATCACATCGCGTATTTCTCAGAGAAGGTGATCTCTTCTTTGTGGCAAACTTTAGCGGGTCGCGGTGCCGTGCTTATTACACTCATAGGCTCATGATAGGCTTCTTGAGCATACCTCTCCTAGGCACCTTGAGAATTCCCTACAAGGTGCAGTCCTTTAAAGATGATCCCTACATAGTGGAGACCCTTGTGACCACGATGCTTCTTCCCTTGTTCCTCTTAATCGTTTTCCCGAATGGGAGTCAAACCATTGACATACTCTTTGAAATGCCCCCGCTTGATGAGGTCTTTGATTGCTTGCTTGAGAGCCTGACACTCATTATCCCGATGATAACGACAGTAATTTTTTGCTGTTTCTAGCTAAGGGGGGATTCTTCATGGGCTATGGCTCTTCGAGCAGGCTGGCCTCCTCTGACTTATCCAGAATGGCCGACACTGAGGCATTCAGAGGAGTGTATTGATTTTTGTCGTGATCGCGACAAAAATCAATACACTCCTCCGCGACGAGGAACCAGGGCATAAGATTTCTTGGGCTCAAATCACTGCTTCTTTCCTTTCCATTGATCGTCATTAGCCCATTTGTGATCAGCCCTTCTACTATTCTCCTCCTGGTTGGGAGCACTGCTCGAGGGACCGAGGTCATGGCGATTGAGAGCGGTCACGAAATTTTTAATTCGAAGGTATTTCTCAGTGAGGTTGTAAAAGCGAGTGAGGGAAACATCGTCCTCGGATTGCAGTTCCTTCCACAAATCTGTCTGTGGGCGAACCCCCGCGATAATGAGAGTCCAAACGGACTCTTCGAGAGTATGAGCCACCTTATGGAGTTCCCTGTGGAATCTATCTATGTTAGACTAGAAGGATTCATCCCTCTCATACTGTATGTTGCTCAGGTAGCTCAACGACATTGAGAACTTCCTATTCGCTTGGAAGTGTCTTAGGAATGATAAGTTCATTTGATGCTATGAGCTGATTGATCCCGCGGGAAGCGACCTGAACCAGTGCTTGGCATGGGCAGTTAGGGTTACTGCTAAGCAGCGACATTTGGCCAAGTCGGAGACTTGGTGGAGTTCCATGAGGTCATTGAACTCGTAAAGGTGATCCTTCGGATTTGAATTCCCATCGAATGCCTGCATGTCGGGAATTCTGAATCTTGATGGGAGAGAAGCAGCTAAAACTGTTGGAGAAAATGGAGACGCCTCTACAACCTTCCCACGCCCATTCTGCTAAGCCTTAAGCTGATCCAAAGCTCGTTGTAGTTCCTTAATCTAAGGTAGTGAAGTTGCCTGAGGATCACTTTCTGCAACGTGGGTTTGACCCCCATGGTTGTGGTTGAGGAAAGACCACAAATCGGGCTTTTCCTCAACTCGATCGAAAGATCCAACGAACCTTGACACACACTGGTTAGAGCCATGTGAAGGCATTGAATGACTCGGGGAGTTTTCCCAATTTTTTCGATGGTTCGAACCGACCAGCGGACGACGGGGATTTCCCATATGATGACGGTCGAGGTCATCATTTCGACAATATTGGGAATCTCTTTGCCTTGCACTTTTGTGGGAGTGCCCATGCGACGTGGCACAAGATGGCTCATGTTGCGACATGTCACTAAGTCGCAATGCCACGGGTATTCTACCTGTTGCATGACTGGTGTTTGCTGGTCCCTCGGAGCCCTTCGGTCCGCTGCTCGGCACTTGTTTTCCCCTATTTTGAGCATTGTAGCGTGCGCGGTATGGGCTTTTGCCCTTTTCTGCGCTTTCACGTGACCTGCAGGCCTTTTTGGCGGTGGCAATGCTTCATTGGACTTTGGTGGCACGACTCGATCCAAATGGTCCAGCCTTTGGCTGATCATTTGGAGAGTATTATTGAACCCCTCAAGTAACTCATTACGGTTGGGTCGAGCCGTGAGCTTGAAGGAATATCCGCCATGATACTCTATTGGACTGGCAGCACTTCGGGAGAAGTGTCATCCTGTACCTGGGGGATTTCATCATTGTCAAAGTCGGTTCGCTCAGTTTCGAAACTGTGAGCCATTTGCTAATGGGTAGGACATTTAGTCAAAGGTTTTTGATGAAGAGCAGATACTAAATTAGGCCCTCCTTCTAGCACCAAACTGTTGATGCTTGATTTTGACACCAATAACTTGCACATGCAAAATACTAAGCGGGCTTAAAAGTTACACGTGATATGAAAATGTGTAGCAAGAAAGTAGATGAAAGACGGTTTTTAAAGTGGTTTAGATGCTCAAAAGGGAATCCTACATCCACTGTGATTGTATTAATAGATGGTTACAATTAGGTTGCATGTAGCGAGCTTGAGTTACAATCTGGAGAGATATATATATATATATTATATATATAATTATATATAGAGAGAGAGAGAGAGGAGGAGAGAGAGAGAGAAGGAGAGAGTGTGTGTGTTGTGTGTGTGTGTGTGTGTGTGTGTGTGTGTGTGTGTTGTTGTTTAGACTAAGATGCCATTCCCGTAAATGAGAGAAGAGCCTTCTATTTATATGGGAAAATTAAGGTAATGATTGCAAGTCTGCAAGTGGATAGTGCCGTGGAGTCATTTCTTGCATCCCATTGGTTGCCTGCACGAGAGATATCCTCAAATTGCATAAGGCTGGGCAGGTGGACATCCCTAGCCACTCCGCAAGCATGACATTCACCTGCTGCACTGACAAGAACCATACTTCTTCTGTCAGTGCGCACATGGCAACGTTTGGACGGCACAAAGCCTCCTTGAATTCTGATTAGCTTTTATTGATGAGATCTATGTCAACCCTGATTTTTAGCATAACATATACTATTATAAGTTAATGAATATTTAGCGAATTACCTCCTGTTGTTTATTTAAAACCTAAATTAATGGTAACAAAATTTATATTATCTTAAAAACCCGATTTTTTTATCGTTAATCAGATATTAAACTACGATAATTAAATGATGAAAGTCCGTCTTTCTTTTCTTTCCAATCGAAACTTTTTTTTTTTAATCTCATCTAATGGTAAACATATCTTCTTTTTATGGAAAAATACCTGTTGAAAGAAAGAGATTATTATGCAAGAAATTATGAAAATGAAAGCCCAAATTAATAAAACTAATTAAACAGTCGTGGTGGGACATCATGCTATTTGGAAACCCAACGAAGACTCGAAGAAAGAACCTTTATCATGTGATTATATCCTTTCTTGAAGGCTTTAAAATCACATCGATAATTAATAAATATTTTATTGGGCAATTAAACTATTGGTAATTGCTCGTCAAAATGTATTGCCGTACCAAGAGTTGGTGTGGTTCGCTAATTACATTTTCGTCCTTAGGTTTGGAGAAAGTTTATTTGGTCCAGTAAAAATTTAGGGGTGAGGCGTTCCGGGTACCCTGCACTTTTCCGGGGAACCGAACCGGAACCGCACAGTACAGGTTCCCAAAAAAGGAACCGAAACCGAACCGCACAGTACAGGTTCTCAATTCAAGGAACCGGAACCTAAAATGCAGGTTCCGGTTCCTTTCCAGGGTACCCTGTAAAAAATCAATTACCCCTCTAGTTTAAAAAATAACAAAAACACCTTATAAGTTTACAAATACACCCCTAACAAATTTTCGTTATTTATTCATTTGTGTCCATGTAACTCATAACCTGTAATCTCTAAGCAACGCTTGAATTCAATCAATTCTCACAATTCACATAAAATTCGTCAATCAAAACAAAAACAAACAATTATTCATCACATTCACATAAAATAACTTCACCAAAATCATTTAAACAAACAACAATTCTTAATACTAATTACTAACATTGCCATTTGCCAGGTCTATTGATAAGTTAATAAATTATTAATGTTTATAAATTTATTAATTTAATGTTATAATTGGTTAATTGGGTATTTAATATACCAAATAATAGTAAATTTAATATTAGAAACAAGTAATGTTATATTAAATAAGTGATCATACTACATGTAAATTGTAATATTATAATTATTAAGTGACTACTACAATGTAAATTGTAATGTTATAATTAATTAAGTAATAATTATTTAATATAATGTATATTAAATTAATTAATTGTTATATTTAATTGTATTTTAATATTGTTTATAATAGAATGTTTAATTATTAAAAATAATCTACCATAAATTTATAATATAATGTTATAATATAAATTATAATAATTCGTTAAATATTGTGCAAATTAGTAAATTAATAATGTTTATAATATAATGTCATAATCAATTAAGTAATAATTTAATTATGTAATGTTATATTAATTATATGATCATACTATAATAGTATATGTAATGTTATAATGAATTAGTAATCATACTACAAAACTATAATTTAATATTATAATAATTATTTCAATCATTTAATTAATATACTAATTTTTATAATGAATGTTATAATTGATTAAGTAATCATATTACAAATATATAAAGTAATGTTATAATTAATTAAATTTTAATCGTTAATTAAGTAATGAATAGTATAGTAAATTACTAATGTTTAATGTAATGTTATAAATTCATAACTAATTAAGTATTATGCAATCATTTAACTATATAATGCTAATAATAAGTGATTATATATAATGTAATATAATAATATTATAATTTAATTGAGTAATTATTTAACTATAATGTAATACTTATTATGTTTATAAGGTAATGTTATATTAATTAATTTCTTATCATTTAATTAGTGTTGTGCTAATGTTTGTAGTAAATTAGTAATTACTAATGTTTAAAATATAATATCATACTCATAATCAATTAAGTAATTATTTATTATGTATGTTATATTAATTATATGATCATACTATACATTATAATATAAGTTATAATGAATTAAGTATCATACTACAAATCTATATTAATATTATAATATTAAATTTCAAATTATTTAATTAATATACTAATGTTTATAATGGAATGTTATAATTGATTAAGTAATCATATTATAATATATAAAGTAATGTTATAATTAATTAAATTTTAATCGTTCATTAAGTAATGTAATAGTATAGTAGATTACTAGTTTATAATGTAATGTTATAAATTCATAACTAATTAGTAATTATGTAATCATTTAACTATATAATCTATAATTAAAAGTGATCATAATATAATGAAATTATAAATTTAATTAATTGAGTAATTATTTAACTATATATAATGCTATTAATGTTTATAAGGTAATGTTATAATTAATTAAATTTCTTATCATTTAATTAAGTATTGTGCTAATGTTTATGTAGTAAATTAGTAATTACTAATGTTTAAAATATATATTATAACTCATAATCAATTAAGTATTATTTAATTATGTAAGTTATATTAATTATATGTCATACTATAAATAGTATATGTATGTTATAATGAATTAAGTAATCATACTACAAATCTAAATTTAATATTATAATTAATTAAATTTCAAATCTTTATATTAATTATATGATCTACTATAAATAGTATAATGTAATGTTTAATGAATTAAGTATCATACTACAAATCTAATTTAATATTATAATTATTAATTTCAAATCATTTAATTATATACTAATGTTTATAATGAAATGTATAATTGATTAAGTAATCATATTACAATATATAAAGTAATGTTATAATTAATTAAATTTTTATCGTTTATTAAGTAATGTATAGTATATAAATTACTAATGTTTATAATGTAATGTTATAATTCATAACTAATTAAGTAATTATGTAATCATTTACTATATAATGCTATAATTAAGTAAGTAATCATAATATAATGTATATATAATATTATAATTTAATTGAGTATTATTAACTATAATGTAATGCTTAATTAATGTTTAAATGAAATGTTTAATAGATAATGTTATAATTAATTAAATTTCTTATCATTCATTAATTATTGTGCTAATGTTATATAGTAAATTAGTAATACTAATGTTTAAAATATAATATCATAACTCATAATTAATTAAGTAATTATTAATTATTGTAATGTTATATTAATTTATGATCATACTATAATAGTATAATGTAATGTTATAATGAATTAAATAATCATACTATAAATCTATAATTTAATATTATAATTAATTAAATTTCAAATCATTTGATTAATATACTAATGTTTAAATAGAATGTTATAATTGATTAAGTTAATTATATTATAATATATAAGGATGTTTTATATTAATTAAATTTTTAATCGTTTAATTAAGTAATGTAAAATATAGTAAATTAGTATTACTAATGTTTATAATGCAATGTTATAAATTCATAACTAATTATGTAATTATTAATCATTTAACTATGTAATGCTATAATTAGTAAGTGATCATAATAATAATGTACTATAATAATATTATATTTAATTGAGTAATTATTTAACTATAATGTAATGTTTATTATGTTTATAATGAAATTTTTATAAGGTAATGTTATATTAATTAAATTTCTTATCATTTAATTAAGTATGTTGCTAATGTTTATGTAGCAAATTAGTAATTCTAATGTTTAAAACATAATATCATAACTCATAATCAATTAAGTAATTATTTAATTATGTAATGTTATAATTAATTATATATCATACTATATGTAATGTTTAGTGAATTAACTATTAAATAATCATACTATAAATTTTAATGTAATATTATAATTAATTAATTTTTAATCATTATTAAGTTTGTACTAATGTTTATATAAAGTCAATTAATTAAGTAGTAATCAATTAATGTAAGCTAATTAATTATACTATAAACAATTAGTAATGTTATAAAATTAAATTAATTAAGTAATCATTTACTATATGTATGTGTATAATTGATTAAGTATGATATTTAACTAGTAATTAAATTTATTAATGTTTATATATTTATCATATATAATTAATTAATTACTAATTTATTATAGATATACTTAGAACTTATAATTGAAGTAAATAACTAATATTTATTACTCAATCAAATATACTATTTTATTCAAAAATAATTCTTTTAATAACATTAAAAATGTAAAACACTTTTATTGGATCTATTCCATTATTCACTTAATTGATCAAAACTTTAATATTATGTATTATATTATTAAACTTTTAATTTGGTGTAATTTATATGTAATAAGTATAATTGTATTCGTATATTTATTTAATTAGGTTATTCTAAAAATTTAACTTTTTCTATTTTAAATTTTTTTATATGTAAAATAATAGAAACTCCCCCATTATTTACATTTCACAAATATTTCATTATAGTCCAGGTTCCAAAATAGGTTCTAAACAGGTTCCAAAAACAGGTTCCAATATAGGTTCCAAAACAGGTTCCAAACAGGTTCCAAAACAGGTTCCAAACAGGTTCCAAAACAGGTTCCAAAACAGGTTCAAAACAGGTTCCAAAACAGGTTCCAAAACAGGTTCCAAACAGGTTCCAAAACAGGGTACCCCCTACAGGTTCCAAACAGGGTACCCTTTTTACAGGTTCCGGTTCCGGTTCCGGTTCCTCTTCCTCCGGGGTAAGAACCGGAACCGGAACCGCACAGTAGCGGTTCCAAAAAATTGGAACCGGAACCTACCCGCACAGTGCAGGTTCTGGGTAGGTTCCGGTTCCGGTTCCGGTTCTTACCCCCGGTTCCGGTTCCGGTTCTTACCCCCGGTTCCGGTTCTACCCGCTACCCGTGCTCACCCCTAAGTAAAATAAGTTTTTCTTCTTTTGTACATAAAAATTGGATGAAAATACAGTAAAACCTCTCTATAATTATAATAGTGGGACCAACTAATTTTATTACTATAAGCATAAGGAGGTTATAACTTAATGGAGGTGCAGTTATAAAAAATATTGTTTTGATTTCTTATTTTATAATTTATGTTTTAGTAGTACAATATTAGGACTTTAATTCATATTTTAGTAGTATTAGAATTTCAATTGCCTACTCTTGAAACTGATAGAAGACCGTGTCTTAAAACCAGTAAAGATAAGTTTAATTGATGAAACTATAAATACAGTTAGGGATGGGCATAATACTCGCCCCGTAGGGACCCATCCTGACCTGCCCTGAATGGGGCGGAGTTTTCCCAAATTATTTGGGGTTTGGGCCGGGCCTGGGCCGAAAATCGGTCCCTGAATTCGAAGACGGCTCAGGGACGAGATTGGTCTTGCCCCAGCCCGACCTGATTTTAACCATTTAATCCTATATTAATTTTTTTTAATAGTTGAAAATCAATCAATGAAGCCCTAAATTATACAAGAACAATTTTATACAAATAGGTAATAAATAAATCTACCTTAAAGATAATAAATCATTATAAATATTTGTAATACATAATATATATATAGACACACACACACGCACATAATATATTAGTGTTATGAAACAAAAGCTATATATTAGACATTATACATTATAAATGATATATATGTATAATGTATATAACATATATATGTTATACATTATAAATAATATGTTATTATCTATAATCATATGTTAATACATAATATATATGTTATGTATGTATAATATATCATTTGATTTTTTGATTGATTATAATAAATTATTATAATTTTTTTTGGTTCCTCATTGAAGCATTATTTCAATTCCATTACCTGATAGTTTGACTTCAATAAAAAGGTGTCCATGCTAGTTATTACTCACAAGGTAAAAGATGTTATAACAACTCTAAAGTATAAATCATTGTCTCAAACAACCTTAGATAAATATTTTTTTTATCTTAAACCTTTAATGTAACATAACATATTTTTTTTGGTAATATATAGATAATTATTATTATGTGGAGGCAATTTTCCTTAAGATAGGAATTAGAAAAATTATAACTTATTACAATATGAAGTTTATTCTTATTTATAACTATGCCAAATTGGGGCTAGAATTTTTTATATCTTTATAGAGTTTATTTATATATAGAGTATCATTATAGAAAGGTTTTACTATAGTTATAAATATATTGATTAATTATTTAATATACAGGGTGGTTTTTTTAAAATTTAAATAATGTTGGTTTCTAATAACAAAGTTTAAAATCGTTGTTTTTTTTCCTTCACGTTACCATGACCGACAGTTAGTTCAAAGGTTTCTCAATAATAATCCAATACACTTGTTAATAATATTATAATTATTATTAACTTATTTGTTTTCATTTCTTTCTAAAATGACGAAAAATATGTTGGAATTTATAAAGTATGAGCACAGGAACGAATTTTGCCTCGTTCATACAGGTTTACCCGCCCCTATCCCTTGCCCTAAAATTTCGGGGATTAGGATAGGTTTAGGGATTACACTTGGTCTTTGGAGGCAGGGACGGAGAAACCACTAGTCATCCCCAGACCTGGAAATGAGTAATGCTATGCTTACTCATGAACTTACTAACCACTTTACTCACATTTGTTAAAATTATATATGGTACTCGTACTATGCTTATGGTACTCGTACTATGCTTTATATTTACAAAGGTTAGTAAGATGATTAGTAAGTTCATGAGTAAGCATAGTATTATTGCCTGGAAATTGACAACCCTACTATTGCAATTAGAAAAAAAATTAAACAATATGAAGGTATAGTTGTCATTTTACACTTTTTATGAATTATAAAATAAAAAAAATTAAAAAACTTTTTAATTTATAAACTTATAAAATAAAATATAATTAACAAAAAGAAAACAATAAAGGACAACAGAATTATAAAATAAATTTGATATAAGAATATTTTTTAGATTTGTTTTTTAATTTAGAGATTTTTATTTTAAATCTATAATTTTAGTCTTGAAACTTCTTTTAATTGTTTATAAATTTCCATTCAAATTATTTTATTGTAATTTTATTATATCAATCTCTACGGTTCAAATTTTTTATTTTATAATTATTCTTCGTGATAAGACAATTGGGGTAATGATAGACACTTCAATTCAAAACATTAGCACAGTCTAATTCTTTAGTTATAATAGTTTGATAGGGACTATAATGATGTTTTCAAATTTTAATAAACCAAACCATACGTTCTCCAAACCTCAGGTTTGAAAATGTGAATTAACTCGTTTGGTGACTGCGTCAGCCGTCCGAGCCTCCAGTCATGACTATTTACGATTGTTAATACATTTTTCGAGTTGGCATTGGCAACTCTGTCTGTCTCTCCCCCATTTTTGTATCCTTTGTCTTCTTTTCCAATACAAAAAGTTTCTGAAGCTCCTCTCATTCTGTGCTGCATCACCGGCAAATGGAGAAACCATTCGCTGGAAACTATCGCATTCTACTCTGGTTCGTATTTCTATCCGCCAATATTTTATTCCTCTTGTTCCTTAGTATTGATTATTCATCTACAATCAGCACCAACCATGTGAATGGTCATGTAGAAAGCAGAACTGATAATGCTTATGTAGAAAGCAGAATTGATGTAATTACTAAACAAGCTGATTTCGAACAAAATCTCAATCCAAAATCCGATGTAGATTTGTGTCTAGGTCGATATATTTACCTTCATGATCTCCCCGCTCAATTCAACGACGAAGTTCTCAAGAACTGTCATCTGCTTACCAGAAAAACTGATAAGTTTGATATGTGTCAATCCACAGAGAACTTCGGTTTCGGTCCTCAAATTGAAAAATCTTATGGGGTTTTATCAAACACAAGCTGGTTTTCCACTAACCAATTCTTGTTAGAAGTAATATTCCATAATAGGATGAAGAAGTATGAATGCTTAACGAATGATTCATCAATTGCATCAGCGATTTTTGTACCATTCTATGCTGGTCTAGATCTTAGGCGATATCTTTGGGGGTTCAAAGCATCAGTGAGAGATTCATCTGGTCTTGCTCTCGTCAAATGGCTGGCAGAAAAACCTGAATGGAAAAAAATGTGGGGTAGAGACCATTTCTTAGTTGCCGGAAGGATTTCTCGCGATTTCAGGAGACAATCGGACAGTAACTCTGATTGGGGTAGCAAGTTCAGATTTTTGCCTGAATCTGAGAACATTTCAATGATTTCAATCGAATCAAGCTCTTGGAACAACGACTTCGCAATACCATACCCAACATATTTTCATCCTTCAAAAGACAGTGAGGTGTCTCAATGGCAGGATAGAATGAGATGGCAGAAGCGAGAGTATTTGTTCTCCTTTGCCGGCGCCCCACGATCCAGACATAAAGGTTCTATCCGGGCTAATGTTATCGACCAATGCAAAACTTCAAGTAAGTCGTGTAAGTTTCTGGATTGTAGTGATGGCGCCAACAATTGCGACGACCCGGTTAATGTTATGAAGGTGTTTGAAAGCTCAGCATTCTGCATACAGCCTCCTGGAGATTCACTGACGAGAAGATCGATATTCGATTCTATGTTAGCCGGGTGTATTCCGGTTTTTTTGGATCCGGGTTCGGCTTATACGCAATACACATGGCATTTACCGAAGAATTATTCAAAGTATTCTGTATTTATACCAGGTAAACTATTAAGGGATAAGAAATTCAGGATTGAAGAGAGATTGCTTCAAGTTTCAAAGGAAGAAGAAATAGCTATGAGAGAGGAAGTTATAAATTTAATTCCAAGTATAATATATGCAGATTCAAAGTCTAAATTAGAGAGAGTTGAAGATGCATTTGATTTAGCAGTGCAGGGAATTCTTGAGAGAATAGAGACAATTCGTAAGGTTGAATAGAATAAGTTGAAGTTCTAGCTATCAGATAAAAAATGAAGTTGCAGAAAGAAAACAACGAGAAGAACAAACGAAATTCATTGAATTGTATGCATCCAAAGATATGTTTATTAATTAATTTATTTTTGATAACTTGATGTGAGTGGCTTTCATTTTGTTCTGTTGGAACATGTCTATTAAAATATTCAGAAGCAAAAATGCAATTCGTATAAAATTTTTAAATATTTAACATCGGTCATCTTCTTTAATTAACAATTAAAAAAATATTAATTTGACCAGCAGCCACAGGTACCTAATTTCAAAGCACATTCCTTCACGCTATTAGTTACCGACTAGTTTTGGTTTCTTGTGGCACGTAAAATAATTATTATAAAACAATCAACTATAAATAAATATATAAACAAGTTGTCTGTCTTAATTAACAAATTAATTTTTAAAATAGCTGAGATTATCAATAGCGATTTATATATGTACCTAACAAATAGGTTCGATTGACACACTACTTTTCTACTATTCTATCCTAAAAACCAAAAAATGTATTTGTTTCAATATTTTTCAAAATTCAATCTAATCGTATTCAACTCAAAACATTAACAATTATTTTCTCAATAAAAGTTTTAAAATTAACAAAAACACTTTCACCCACCCACATATTACCGGCAACCAGCCACCATCACTGGAAGGTGATTAAAATCTGTCGGAATGGCACATGATCAATTGGAAACGGCCAGATCCACGACCAAAGATTTGGTCGTTGACAGCTAGATCTGGGTATTGACGATGACCATATCTTGGTCGTCATTTGGCGATCGTTGACGGCCAGATATCTTGGACTATCTGGCCGTCAACGACAACTAGATCTGTGGTTCCGGTAGATTCCAACCACCTTCCCGCATTGTGGCCAGCTGCGACAATATGTAGGTGGGTAGGGGTGTTTTTGTCAATTTATAAAATTTTATTATTGGGGGTGTTTAGTTAAATTAACAAATCTAGGGGGTTAAAAATAATCTAAATATTTAAAAAAAAATGCTATTTAGAAATATACAAAAAACTTTTAAGAATCCTATCCTATTTTCCAAAAATGCTATTTAGCATAGAATGCTATTCTAAATAACTAACCAAATGGAACCACATATTGTTTAAAATATTATTATGTATATTGTTGTGTATGATTTTTCTTTTAAGCTCGGAGGATTGCGAGGTTATAGCCCGATCAAAAACCAACTCGACTCTACCAATTATCTGACCCAGCATAAGCTTGTCGAGTGATAGCTCGACCTAGCATAAGCTGGTCACGACCAAACCATGCAGTTGTTCATCCGATTCACAGATAACTTCAGATCCCGGGTATCTCGGAAGGGATTAGATTGACAGCAATCTTTGCGCAATCAGAATGCCCAATCTTGAGAATATTGGAGTTGCATTTCAAACTTAATTGTAATCCCTTTATTTTCGCTCTTTCCTTTGTCTAAATTTTGTATATAAACCCCCTCCAATGATGAGAAAGGGGTTAGCAAATTATTCTAGGACTATCATTGTAAGCTCTTACAGCAAATATAAGAACAGTGATGTAAGCTCAAGAGTTCCTCTCACTGAACCACTTTAACACCTATGTCATTTTCTTTACTGCATTTTAATTACTTACTCTTTACTGGTTACCCATAATCACGCACACATCAGTTCTGATCCAGTTAGGGTCAATCGGATCACTCTAATTGGTGTATTTTTGCATCAACATTTTGGCGCTAGAAGGAGGGCCTTCGCCAAAATCTCAAAATTTCCGGCAAGCAATCCTAGTGACCCGATCACTCCAGGCCCACAATGGTGCTTACAAGATCGAAAACCACCACCGAAAGCCACGACAATGTGGAAACCACCCACTAGGGAGTGCAACAAGACGTCGTTGGGTGATGAACACCAATCTCGCCCAAGCAGTAGCCTGCGAATAACCAAGGGGTAGGGACATCGAATCCCAAGAACAGCTAACATGTGGAGATGATCAGAACAATGGTTGCATAAGCGGTGCAACAGAACGTGGCTGAGCTAAGAAATCAGCAACCGACCGCCTAGAACATTGACTAGCCATGCTTCACTAATGTCACCCTGACAAGTCGGAATTCAGTCGATGACCAATCTGGTTCATCGGCATTGAGGGGCGACCGACATCCCCGACATCATAAAGTACATTCCACCCACGAGCGTGGGCCTCGTGGGCAAACTAATCCCGGGAGGCGACCAGGAAAGTAGCCAATAGGGGAAAATCAAGGTAATGGTCGCCTACGAGATGCTCAACCTACTTGGTGGTGTCCCTAGTGTCAGCGTGCCAATTTTAACCCACACCCAAGACGTTCCGATTATAACCAACGTCGCGAGCAACGCACTGACGAGCATGATAACACCTACCATCCCAGTCAGTATGACTCAACCTCGCGCATCAATGCGTATAATGGAGGGGGCTCACAAGCAACAGATTTGCGAACTCACTTGCTCGGGTAAGGTTGAATAGGGCCAGCCAAGGCAATCCTTACAACGAAGACTTAGATCGAGTACAAAAAATGCTTGACGATCTAAGAGCCTGCCAAAACAATGCGACAGAAGAAACAATGAGTTCTCACTTCGCAGAGGAAGTTCGCTAGGCTTTGCTTCCCCAGGGATTTAGGAAGTTAGAAAGTAAGTTCGATGGGAAAGGAGATCCCAGAGCCCACCTCAACACTTTCAATGACCTAATGGAGCTGCACCAAGTCTGTGACTTAGCAAAGTGTCGCTACTTCGCGGTCACATTGGTAAGGGATACCAAGAGGTGGTACAAAAGACTCAAGGTGAACTCCATCAGTTCTTAGCAACAATTCTACTCGATGTACTTGCAACAATTTCAAGCGAAGAGACAGTTCACAATGTTGTTCAGCTACTTGAGCAACATTCGTTAGGAGAGAGACAAAACACTGACCTGGTATATGACAAGGTTTCAGAATGAGCAGGCAAAGGTTGTGGATGCACCTGAAGAGTCAATCTGGACTTTGTTAATTACAGGTATCAGGCTGCAAACAGAGTTGTGGAAAGAGCTCGAAAGTGAAGACCATGTGAGCTTGGCAAAGTTTTACCAGATAACTGCTAAACATCAGCGAGTGGAAAGCTTGCTAACCTCCCTAGCTTGAAGCTCACTAAGAAGAGCTCCAGATAGGCGACAAGATCGTCTAATAGACAAGCAGAGGGGCTAAGATCATAATGATAAGGAATTGAATAGGTCTGAAAAGAGACAGAGAACAGATAACTGTGGGGACAGACAATATTTCTTGCGATATGCAGAATACTCTCCCCTCACTCAAGACATAGATCATATTTATGAAGTCTCCCGTGAGGCTAAGAGACTGCCCTCTCCAGAGAGAATGAAGGGGGCTCTGGGCAAAAGAGATCGACAGAAATATTGTCGATACCATTGGGACATCAAGCATGACACCAATGAGTGTCAGGTTTTATAAGATACCATCAAAGATCTAATACGAAGGGACCACCTAAAAGAATTTGTTAAGGAGGCACCAACTTGTGAAAATACTAGCGAGTAGAATAACTAGATCTAGCAAGCCCTGGCCAACACTAATGATGATGTCCTAGTAGGCATAATCTACCGGGGGGATCCTGACATTGCAGGGTGTTAGAGTATGTGCCCTAGAGCCAATCAATTATTGTAAAATTGACTTTGTAATAAATGTTTATTTATCAATAAGGGCACATTCTTCTATACTGTGTATGTAATTATATATTTCCTTAGGATGGTAGAATAGTGACGAGGGTATTAAGTGTTTCAAATCTTGATAGTGAGAACCCTATGATCATATATTGGCCATTCTAGAAACTTCTGTAGCCCTAGTATTATTCTAATCAAGGACACAGATAATACGGTAAGGCTATCATAGTGTTGAATGACCCTATCAAAAGGTAGTGACTGATCTCACTTGTTAAGGTTGTTTGCCGACAACCTGGTGCAACGCATGAGTGCTTGCTAGAGGCAAGTTCACTAGACATACCCACTAGAGGATTCTATATGGATGGTAACCCCAGTGTCTATGGAATAAATTCTCTAACAGATGGTGGTGCATATGATCCTTAGACTTGAGATCACCGAAGCGCCTTGTGCACTAATTGGTGTAGTTTGACACTAGCCCAACGTAGTTCTATTCAGAGCTATCAATACGGTATTGATTGACTACATTGAGAAGTGTATCCAGACTATAGTGGATCGACAAAGGATTTATCACTCCTAGGTATGGGAGAAGTTATCTCACTGGGTAATTCAGTAAATGACAATGACACTAAATTTGTGGCCACAGTGGGATTGAGTCGTTACTCAATTCAATTTAATATTCTTGTCATTGGTCTAGTAACTAAATACAAACATGTCAAGGATATCTGAGGTTGACACTATTTATGTACCATAGTCTCAATGAGATAACAGTTGATGAAAGGATTTGATTGCACGGTAACCATACCGTTGACAGGCTATGATTTCGCTGAATCCGAAGCTATCGGGTGGCCATGATGTCTTGTTAGGGGCCAATCTTGGTTTGTGTGTAGTGAGATGATTAATTGGTGTTAATAGCGATGCTACACACTGCCGATATGATGAGAAGCCTACAGGTCACACCTTTAGAAGATAATTTAAGAATCAATTTGTGACAAGGGTATTTTCGTCTTTCAGGACAAGAGGGTATTTTGTTAATCTTGTAGTGCAATTAAACTTGCTGAGGTTGTTGCCTGTATTTAATTTGATATTAAAATTAAATTAGCAAGATTATTTTTAAATATATGTATGCATATATTTAAATGAATTATTATTATTAATTAAATGTTAATATATTATTATATATATTAATTATTTTAATAATAATAATAATTAATTAATTTAAAATACCAATTACATGGTGTTTGGTTGCAAGGCTAAGCTTGGGTTGGTGCCCATGGGTATTCCTTATTGGAATAGGGTTTTAATTAGTTGCACTATATAAGTGCAACTTAATTAAAACACAAAGAATGCTTTTCATTAAAAAAAAAAAAAACCCTAGCCACCCTCTCTCTCTCTCTCATGTTTACGTTTTCACTCTTTGAGTGGAAAAGAAAATTTTTATTTTCTTTGATTATTCTTAATTCTTGAGCCGGCAATTGTTCTAGCAAAACAATTGTCGGTTCTTCGGATTATCTTCGTGTGGATTTTCGTGAGTGCAATCCTACATTGGATCGATTAGTGAACAGTATTTGATGAATAGTGTTGGTGAACAATGTTAAAGTAGATGCCCTAGAACCAATCAATTATTGTAGAATTGACTCTTTGTAATAACGTTCATTAATCAATAATAAAAGGCATTTTATTCTATATCACGTAAATCATTATTATTGCAATATGTATTAATATATGTCCTTAGAATGGTAGAACCGTGACGAGGGTATCAAGTGTTTCAAATCTTGATAGTGAGAACCCTATGAGCACATGTGGTGGCCATTCTAGAAACATCCGTAGCCCCAGTATTATTCTGAAGTAAGGGCACAGATAATACGGTAAGGCTATCATAGTGTTGAACGACCCTGTCGAAAGGCAGTGACTGATCTCACTTGTCAAGGTTGTTTGGTGACAACCTGGTGCAACACATGGGTGCTTGTTGTAGGCGGATATACCGCAGCAAGTTCACTGGACTGACCCACCAGAGGATTCCATATGGATGGTAACCCCAGTGTCTATGGAACAAATCCTCTAACGAATGGTGGTGCATGTGATCCTTAGACTTGAGATCACCGGAGCGCCTTGTGCACCGATTGGTACAGTTTGACACTAGCCTAACGCAGTTCTATTCAGAG
Organism: Pistacia vera; assembly: GCF_008641045.1. Taxonomy (NCBI): domain Eukaryota; kingdom Viridiplantae; phylum Streptophyta; class Magnoliopsida; order Sapindales; family Anacardiaceae; genus Pistacia; species Pistacia vera. The sequence continues at coordinate 53,268 of NW_022195066.1, read as the reverse complement.
CTGTCAGTACGGTGGTGATTGGCTATATCAAGGAGTGTATCAAGACTATGGTGGATTGACAAAGGATTCATCACTCCCGGGTACGGGAGAAGTTATCTCACGGCGCAATTCAGTATATGGCAATGACACTAAAACTGTGGCCACAGTGGGATTGAGTTGTTGCTCTATCCAGATTATAATACGGGTCATTGGTCCAGAAACTGAATATATAATATCGAGAGTAACCGAAGGTTGACACTATTTCTATGCCTTCGTCTCGTCGAGATAACGTATGATGAAAGGATCGTATTGTACGGTAACCATATCGTTGACAGGTAGCTACTTTGCTGAATCCGAATCTATCGAGTGGCCATGATACCTTGCTAGGGGCCAATCTTGGTCTGTGTATTAGTGAGACGATTAATTGGTGTTAATCGCGATACTATACACTACCGGTATGATGAGGAGCCTATGAGTCATACACATAGAAGATAATTTAAGAGCCAAGAAGAAAGAAGGGCGTTTTCGTCTTTTTAGGCGAGAGGGTATTTTGGTAATTTCACAGTGCAATTAAATTTGCTGAGGTCGTAGCCTTTTATTTAATTTGTTAGAAAAATTAAATAAGTGAAATTACGGTTTAATGTGTGTTCGCACATATTTAATTAAATCATCATTATTGTTAAATGTTAATTAAATATTAATTGATTTTAATTGAAATAATGATGAATTAAATTAAAATATCTAATTGGGAGTGTTTGGCAAATTTGGGGGTGTTTGGGTTGGAGCCCAAGCCCATTCCATATGGGAATAGGGCAACTAAAATAAGACCATAAAAGAAAAGGTTTTAGTTGGAAAAGGGTGTGTGTTATTTTATTCATTCTTCAATTTTTGAAAAGAGAGAAACTTCCAGCCTAAAAACTCTCCCACGCCACCTTTACTGTTCCATTGAAAAACAAACACTTTTGTTTTCTTCTTGATTTCTTAAGGCCAAGGAGGATCTAGCAAATCCCTCCTTGGTTCTTGTTGATTGTCTTCGTGTGGACCCCTAAGGTTCGATCCTATACTTGGATCGGTAGCAAACACGTTCAGAGACAATATTGGCGGAGTCTCCAACGTGGGTATGAATCTAAACTTTAGATTTATTTTATTTTCTGCAGATTCTTGATATTATACATAAACTGTAAAATTTGTGCCTTGATTTTGGGCTTTAAGGAACAATTTACGGTTGTATAAAATTTTTTGTTTTCCACTAAGCAACCGGGTCGTTTCCTAACAAACAATATGAATAGTTTGGTGAATAGTAGTTGGTGAACAGTGTTTGTGAGCGAATTCAAAGATATTCAGAGGAGCCTCCAAACGTGGGTATGAACTAAATCCTTGAATGGATTTGTTTTTACACATATTTTCTTTTACGTTTTAGTTTATGCATGAAAACGTTGTAATCTGTACTTGGATCTTGGTTCGTGTAATTGATCAATTCATTTGAAATCTTTTTCTGTTACACGAATCCGGTCAGTTACTAACACAGGGAGCTCAAGGCACTCTCCCAAGCAATATGCTCAAGAGGCTAGGACAAATTTGGTCCCCCAAGTAATGAGTTGTGAACAGAAGTTGCCAAGCGGCCCAGACAAGTGAGCGAGGTGATAGGATTCATAGTGGAAGAGTGTGAAGAGTCTCCTCACCGTAATCACGATGCGATAGTGATCGTAGCCATGATCGGCAATGCTAGAGTACTGAGGGTGATGTTGATAATGGAAGCACAACGAACATCATTTTCTTGGGAGTTTTCTGAGAAATGAGATTCATACAGAAAGACTAGATAGCCTGGTCCCTTAGGGAACAATCAACCTAATCGTAACTCTAGAGGCACAACCCAAAATCAAGACGGTGATGGTAGAATTCTTAGTGGTGGACTACCTAACCACATACAATGTCATCCTCGGAAGATTGATCCTAGATAATCTAAGTGTAGTCACTTCAGTGCGCTGCCAAGCAATGAGGTTTCTGACTCCAAGCGGGGTCGCGACGATCAAAAGCTGTAGAAAAGAATCTTGAGAATGTTACAATCGGGCCATAAATACTGTACTAAAATGGCCGCTCTCGAGAACCATGGTCATTGCAGAGTCTAAGCCACACCCCGGACCTCTCGAGGACACCATAGATCCTTCATCCATAGGGAAGAGCTCACTGTAAGGCCAACATAAGAGTTGCGAGAGATATCTATCAGCGAGGAGGACCCAACTCGCATATTGAAGATCAGTAACAGTCTGAGCAAAGAGCCGACAATCTAGTTGGGTTTCTAAACAAAAACCTAGATGTATTTGTATGGGTGCATGCGAATATGGTGGGGATCAACCCTAAGGTAATGTGCCATAGATTGAATATCGACCCAACAACTCAACAACTCAAAGATGAAGTTGACAAACTCTTAAACATCAACTTCATCAGGGGAGTTCAGCCCGATGAAGAAAACACCTTATTTATTACTGACCAAGGTATTTATTGTTACAGAGTTATGTCATTTGGTCTAAAGAATGCTGAGTTACTTACTAGCATTTGGTGAACAAGATGTTTGCTGAACAAATCGGCAAGACAATGAGGTGTACATTGACAACATGCTTGTCAAATCTAAGATCATTGAAAGCCACGTTGAGCACTTGGGGGAAATGTTCGACACCCTCAGAAAGTACATAATAAAACTCAATCCTTTGAAGTGTGCTTTTAGAGTAAGCTCGGGAAAGTTTTTAGGATTCCTAGTAAATCAGCGAGGTGTTGAAGCCAACCCAGAGAAGATTCAACCTTGCCTAGACATGAAGAGCCTGACCAGCATAAGGTAGGTACAAAGCTTGACATGGCGTGTGGCTGCACTTAGCATATTTGTTTCCCGAGCCACAGACAGGTGCTTACCATTTTAAGACTCTGAAAGGGAAGAAGGGTTTTAAGTGGACAAAGGAGTATGAGAAAGCTTTCCAGGAATTGAAAAAACATCTAAGACAACCTCATTTGTTATCAAAGCCCGTCTAGGGCGAGCCACTATTGCTATATTTGTCGGTATCCAAGTTTGCGATTAGCGTGGCTTTGGTACGTGAAGAAGGGGCAGTGCAGTGGCCAATACATTATGTGAGCAAGAGGTTTCTCGATGCAAAGACAAGATACCCCAAGATAGAGAAGCTCGCCTATGCACTTGTCATCGCCGCCCAGAAGTTACGACCCTATTTTCAGGCACACTTTATACATGTACTAAAAAACTTTTCGTTGAGGAAGATAATGTGGACCAGATTGATCCAATGGACAATGGAAATGAGTCAGCACGATATCAAGTACATCCCAAGAACAACAATAAAAGGTCAGGTTTTAGCAAACTTCATTTCAGAGTTCTCCTATAAGCAAAAGGAGAAGTAAGCCCGCTAGGGGCAAGCACCCCAGAAGAAAGCAGACAGCAAAAGCCAAAGTTTGACGATCTGTGGCAGTAGACTCTTTATGTAGATGGGTCCTCAAATGAGAAGGGGGTAGGAGCTAGGCTTTTGCTCGAAAGTCCCGAAGGAAACCCGATCAGAGCCGCAGCCAGATTTGGGTTCTCCGCCTCCAATAACTAGGCTGAGTACGAGACATTGCTCACCAAGGAATTGGGGGCAGAGTCCATCAAGAGTTATAACGACTCCCAACTCATAGTCCATCAAATTACTGAGGAATATCAGGCAAAGGAGGACAGAATGGCATCCTATCTCCAACAAGTGAAATCTAAGCTTAAGCAATTCAAATCCTTCTCTATTTTTTAGATCATAAGGGAGAGGAATTTAGTGGCCAATGCTCTAGCTCGCCTAGACTCTGCAATGAGCCGAGAGAAGACTAATTCAATACCAGTCAAATTCCTCCCAAGTCCAAGCATCCTCGCTTCACAAGAACCAGTCTTAGTAACAAGGCAGAGATACAGCTGGATGGATGCAATAACTGCCTACCTAAAAGATGGAACAATGCCTGAAGGAAGAAATGAAGCCATAACACTCTGAGCAAAATCAGCTCGATACACGTTCATCAATGACAAACTGTACAAGCATGGGCATAATTCACCGCTCTTGCGGTGTGTTGACCATGAAGACGCAAACTATTTTCTCAGAGAGATCCACGAAGGCATATGTGGGAACCAAGTAAGGGGTAGATCTCTAGCATACAAAGTGCTTCGTCAAGGCTATTATTGGCCAACAGTTTTTTACGATGCAGCAGACTGTGTGCGTAGATGCAACAAATGCCAAAGATTCGCAGATGTTTTGCAACCTCCACCCCAAGAGTTAACTACTTTGACAACCACTTGGTCATTTGCAATTTGGGGCACCGATCTGATTGCTTAAGGAAAATGGGGTGTTAAGTTCGCAGTGGTTGCTATGGACTACTTTACTTAATGGGCAAAAGTTGAGCCTTTAGCCACCATCATGTCTAACAAGCTGAAAGATTTCGTCTACAAAAACATCATTTGTAGATTCGAAATCCCCCACACAATAATAACCGACAATGGAAAAAAGTTCGATAATGGGGACTTCAGATCTTTCTGCAAACAGTTGGGTATTAAGAAGAGCTTCGTTGCTGTTTATCAGCCTCAAGCTAACAGTCAAGTAGAGGCCATGAACAAAGTAATCAAGCACGCCATTAAGAAGAAGCTCGATGCCCTAAAGGGAAGATTGGCTAAAGAATTGCCCAAGGCCTTGTGGTCTTACTGAACGACAGCCAGAAGTTTGATAGGAGAAACCCCGTTCTCTCTAGCATATGGGTGTGAAGCAATGGCCCCAGTTGAAGTGGGGATTAGTTCGTTCCGGAGGGAAGTTTTCAACAAAGAAATAAATGAAGACCTTCTTCGCCTAAGGCTAGACCTAATCGAAGAACATTAAGCCAAGACTCAGCTAAGGCTCACCTCATATCAACAGTGAGCCAGCTGATATTCAATGCCAATGTCAAGAACAGGGACTTTGAAGTGAGTGACCTAGTTTTCAGAAATGTCGTCCAAGATACACAAAACCCGAACTTAGGGGCACTTGGGCACAAATGGGAAGGTTCATTCAGGATCTCCGAAAAGCTCGCACCAGGAACCTTCCACCTGGAACGCCTCAATGGCGAAGCCATATTGTGAGCCTAGAATGCCAAGCATCTACGAAAGTATTACCAATAAGCAGCTCGGGTTCCTGTCATGTTTTGTTCTTTCTCAAATATTCATTGTAAGGTCGTTCATGGCCAAAAGATTCTATCAATAAATAGATGTATTATTCATAAACTTTATGTTGTTCGACATTTTCTCTTTTATTTACTTATTGGTTATCATTCATCATCTATTGCTTTAAAAATTGCAACCTACACTATTGATTCAAAAATTTAGAGTCAAGAGTTCGGAAAAAGGCAACTTAGCTTGATAAGCCATGCCAAAATCCAACTCATTAAGGGTGAAATTTCTCGAATCGACGAAGTTATACTCGGAAAAATCCAAGTAAAACACATTGAAAGAAATCGGTCATAAGTCAGTGGCCAAAACTTGAGACGGACAATAAGTCCAAAGTCAGAGTTGTCGCCTAAGATTTCCTTGAGTATATTTGAAAAGTTCCTCAAGAAGCGAGCTACGCATAACTTGGAGCAAATTCGAATTTTTCATGACAATTCCAATAAAGACAATCAAAACAACTCTACAAAAGTAAAAATTGCTCGACAAGATATATGCAAAAAATATCTTTCATTGATTATAAAGTTTGGTTACAAACTTAACTAAGAAAATTGAAAAGATACAAAAAAAGGGGGGGGGGGGGGGGGAATTCATCTAAGCAGCTAGAGGATCATGAGGCTCGTCACCAATTAGAACAGATGGTTCCTCGACAATAGGAGTCATGGAGGCCTCTTCAGGGGCAGGAGTCAGGATATCTTTTAGAGCCTCGCCCGAAGGACATTCAACAACAATGGGAGGAAGTGTGGCTAGAGGAGCCGGATCCTCGATCTCCTGCTTAAGGCCAACATTTTCCTCGCCTTCCTCAGCTTCCTCCTGACCCTCATCATCAGGCTTGGAATCATCTGAGTACACGTATCACATAAGCCATTCCCTAAGCTTCGGTCCTCATCCTGTCGACCTCTTTTTGATAAGCCTGCGGAAGAAAGGAGAAGTCAACCGAAGAGTGAGCTTCACACAACTTTTGCACAAGGAAGACTGACGTCTCCCAAGCTTGATTAGTAATGGTCTCGTTCAGCTCCCCTATTTGAAGCCTAAGTTGCTCAATCTCAGCCTCAGCATTCTGTCGACCTTCCACTTCTTGGGTAAGGTTGAGTGAGATTTTTTTGAACTTTGCCTCCCAATTTGAGGTAGTTTTTTAAGCCGAGGAGAGCTCGGAGTTCAACTTATTATTGGCACTTCGCTACTATGCCAAGCTCTTCTCAGCCTTGACCGCTTTGGCTTCAGCCTTTGCCCACACGACCTCACTCGCCTTAATTTTGTCAAGGAACTCTCTTTCCTTAACCCCAAAGGTCACAATTTCCTCCCTAAGCCGCTCAAACTCGACCTGCTTCACATCCTTCTCTTTCTTCGCTACCTCAGCCCTAGCCAAGGCATACTCCTTAAGCGTTTCTACTTCCTACCATCCCTGAGGAGTGCCCTCCAATATGAGGTAACACTCGTCATAAAGAAGCCTGCTTGCCATGCAAGCCTAAAAAAGGAGAAACAAAAGTCAGCGAGGAATACATAAAGCATATGTAAAAAAAATGAAAAAGAGGCAAACTACTGGTACCTTTACTGCATAGCTACACACCCAAGCCAACAGCTATGGAGGACACAAATCCCTAACACCTGCGAAAGTTCTTGGGGTGGCGGTATCCCTCGCCGTTGCAGCCCCGATGTTGATGTGCTCAGGGAGTTTATCGATTAATGCATCGACCGTAGTGATGCGTTGTTACTACAACATGCAATATAGCAAGTGCACTAGTCGCAAAAAGTAATAAAGTGATAAGTAGAGTATCGTTCCCACAAGGATAGTGTAGTTAAGTACCAATTTCTCTAGTTTAAGTCCTAATTGAAGAAACAATAAATTGGATTGATGGAAAATTAACAAACTAAATACAAATTAACAAAATATAAATGAATGATAATGAAATTAAAGCAAAACCCAAAAACTTAACTAATTAAACAATGCTAAAAAATGCTAGGGTGTTGATTTCACCTAGATACGCTAACCCAAATCATAGAATCTATTACCCAAGTTCTAATTCCTTGATCGAAAATCGAATTCCTTAAGTTGTAAAACATACCTTCTCAGGCTACATTTCCCTACTTATCCCTATTAAGCTTCCGCATCCAACAAAATGAAGATTAGTAATTTAAAGTCTTTTAAGCTTTATGAAATACTATCTAGATTTCATAGATCGCTAAACCTATCTCTAGCGTTTGCTTAATCTACGGTATTTATCCCAAGAGGCACAATCACAAATCACTTCTCAGTCTCATTGTGAACAACACACATTTGAATGGTGATCAAGCATCCAAAAGTCATTAAGCAAAGAGATAAACACTCAATCATGAAATTAAAACTCAAAGTAAATCAATTCATATAAATTTGAATCATTGTATCAAGGTTACATCAAACCCTAGCTAAACAACTCAGTTCATACTCAAAAATGAAATAAAATAACAAAAACAAACTGAATCAAGATTCATCATTGAAAAACAAGCAAAAGATGGAGAAATCTTCTCTAATTTGAAGCTCAAATCTTCAATAATCTTCTCCTTCCAAGAGCTGCCTTCCAAATGACTAACCAAGACCCTTTTCTCTACTTTTTCACTCTAATTTATACCTCTCTCACTTAAGGATGAAGCCCTAATAAGCCAAAACACGTCGTTTTATTTTTACAGCTGATGCAGGTTTCGCCACGGTGAAGCTTTTTCCTTGCCACGGCGAGAATATTTCGGGCCAAATTTGAGCATGATAGAGTCTGAATCTGGAAATGTGTTAAACATATGAATTGTAACCCTTTCAATTATATTTCTAGAGTTCAAGAATCAGCACAATCCGAGGTCTACAACTTAAGTTATGGAAGAAATACTGAAGCACATCCAAAGACGTTTTTCTTCAATTCCCAGCGTACTTTTCACGACTTCAAGCCAAGTTTTCACCCTTGTCCAGTCAGAATTAGAAAAAACCCAAAACATCAAAGTTGTAGCTCTTCTTCTTAGCTTTCCAAAGCTTCTAAATTCAGGTCAGTCCGAGTTTTCAAGCTCAAGTTACATAATTTACGCTCAAAACTTTCATTTATGGTCAAAATCATCGTTTAGGCCTGCAAAGACAAATTAATAGCATTAGGTAGCAATTATGGCCCAAATTGTATGAAAAGTATCCTAAATCCTATCAAAATTCAATGCAAAATTATAAGGAAAAATAGGATTGTCATAGCTCGAGCCGTCTCATCCATCTTTTGGCCTCCCTACTGAAGCGAGCTTAATTTACTTCCCATGAGAACGACGGCTTCGTCCATGGGAACAGAATTCTTCTTGGCAAAGTCCTTGGCCGCAGACTTCTTCGGGTAGCCATCTTGCCCTGCAACCTGCTTACCCAAGCCACTCAAATGCTCGACAACCTTCTGTTTTCTCGAGCCCCCTAAGGCTTAGACGATTTTTTCTTGCTCGAGCCATCATGTAGCTCGAGTGCTTTTTGTTTTCTTGAGCCTTTGGTTGGCTCGGATGTTTTCTTTTTCGATCACTTGTGGGGCTCGGAGGCACCTTTCCTGTTGACTTCCTTAGAGGCAGTCGCGAGCTTCTTAGCACTTGGGCCTTCCCCAAGCTCGCCCCTACTTTGCTTTAGGGCCAAATGTGAGGCACCTGCCCGACTAGTCCAATCGCATCGCTAGGTTTCTTCTTCATTGGAGCAATTGGCGGCTTCTTGGCAACCCTAGAAGCCGGTGCCTTCTTCTTCAAGCCCTTCGGTTTGTCGGCCCACATTTTTACAAAAAGACAGGCAAATAATCAGCTATCTAAACACAAAAAAAGGGAAGAGTGCAAGCTAATAAACACTTCACATTTCTCAAGGGTGGTGATGAAATTTGCTCTGTCCGAGCAAAAGCCATATGCCTTTAGTCAAGGAAGTGAGATAATCTCGTTAACGTCGCGCTCCCTGTTAGAGAGATCACTAAAGCGTTGAAGCCTCTATAAGCTCGCCTCGAGGAGAAAATTCTATTCGATGTTAACTGCACAACAAAGAAATTGGGTTAGTTTGACCGTCGAGCTTGAAAGGTCTCCTCGCACTCACTGGAGGTCGAAGTCTTACTAGCTTCTAAAGAAAAAATGCTGGTCTCCCCAGCCTCATAAAAAAAAATTGAGAATTCCAATGCGAGACCTTATTTGGAACGTTAACCAGACCGTTAAAATGTACCTTCCTCGCCTTGGAGAGGTAGTATGTCTGGTATTTACCCTTCTTTAACCTATACAAGTGGATGAGCTCCTCGACAAATGGCTCGCCCAGCTCGGCAATCTGATATGCTATGTACAAACTTATAATTATGACGTATGAGTTCGCAAACAGCTGGAAATAGACAATGTCAAATCGTCTCAATACGCTGTCGATGAAATGGTGAGCAGGGATAGATAGCCCGCACCTTAGGACGGACTCAGAAACCACCACGTAACCCGCGAGGGGATTCTTCTGGGAAAAGCCTCCCGGACCCTTCAAGTTAAGTTGAGGTGCATAAGTCTCATTTATGTGCCTCAAATCCTCGACCCCGATTGAGGATTATGGTTCTTTGCACGACCCATGAGCCAAAGACTTTTTTGGCTGAGCGAGGCATGGTCAGAAGAGCCCACTGCATCGTGGTCTAAACTCTAGGTGACCACCTACTCGAAAGCCTCAAGGATTATGCCCCCAAGGACTATCGAGCTTGCAAGGGAATCGAACATGTGATCGATGGAATGATTGCTCAACGAAGACATGACAATAGCTCGCCTTTGGGTACCTAAAATAGAAGCGAACATGTGTTAGGGCTCGAAAACTTGGTGACCAATCCACACTTTGCTTTCAGTTCAGGCACCCAAAATAGCTCGTGTAGGACAACAGACACATGCAACCTATCGAGATTCCAGCAGCCGCCACCATAAACCCTCCTTAAACCCAAGACCGTCGGAGACACACCTAAGAACCCTAATAAGGCCCTAAGAGACTCAATGTGGCCATGGCAATGGCCACCCACAATCTCGAAAATTAAGAAAACAAGTAAAGGAAGGGAAAAGAAACCTTACCTGAGTCAAAAGAGAGGATGAACTGATGAACAATTTTACTTCCTCGCAAGTACACGAATCGCTATCGCAGTATACTGTGCAAAAGCAAGGGTCGATCCCACAGAGATTTGTAAGTTATTAAGTAATCCTAATAACTATGCCTTAATTAAACAAATAAATTCAAGCAAATTAAAGAACTAGTGATTAAAACTAAATGTAAAAAGAAAATAAAAATTAACAACTACTGATTGAGCCAAAATAACACCAATAAAAACTACTTTTAGAACCAATGAACTATAACCTAGGTATCCAATTTCACCATAATAATCCAGTTTTATTCCAACTATCAAACTATTGTTATCACAATCCAATTTCTAGGGTTCACACTCACATAATTAAGGTATTACCATAAGGCATTCGAGATTAACCTAGTATATTTAACACAAGACTAGCTAGGGCGTATAGTCTAGCCTAATGATTAAAAACCCATTAAACACAAGTGCACTCGAAATCATGAATAAAGGTGCATCTGTCAGGGCATATGCACAAATACTAATCATTCAAGAAATCATGAACCATTTAGCATTCTGTTAGGGCATAAATACTAATCATTCATTCACACGAGATATTCAAGATTAGCTAGGGTGTGTAGTCTAATCTTGTCTCACACAATTAATTAATTAACATTAAAGGTGATCAAGCAATAACATCAATTAAAGATTGAATAAAGGATAATGAATAAAACTAGAATTGCAATGGATTGATAAGACAAATAGAATTAATAAAGACATAAAACCTTCTTATTAGGCTACATTGGATCCCTAGAAAAGTATTTAGTTACACAGGATCATAAGGAAATCAAACCTCAAAATCTTGAAAACCATGAAGTACAAGAAGAAGAAGATGAAACCCTAGGTAAGATCTCCTCTCCTTGCCTCTTCCTAATTATATTTGATAATACAAACCCTGCTCCCTAAAATATTGCTAAGGACATCTATTTATAATATTAAAGTCGTGAGGGTATTATGGTAAAAAGTTATACTTCAATTAAAAACGCATAATAACAAATCTGCACATCTCCAAGCACTAATATAACTTTTGTCTCCATTTTTAACCATCTTTCAATCAAAACATAAAAGTTGTATATCTGTCTCTTAGATTTAAAATGCCACTAGAACCAGGTCAATCGGAGTTCTATAGCTCAAGTTATGATCATTTTCATGCAGCATGTTCTAGCAGAAAAATTTCCAAACATAAATTTCCCGCATTGCATCGCGGCATGATTTTGTGGCGCCATGGCATGAAGTTTATGTCCACTTTACAACTTTTTTATACCGCAGCCTGGGAATAGTTCTGTTGCGGCGTGGAAATAGTTTTTCTGCAACGAACAATCTTAAAAAATCCATAACTTCTTCGTTTGAGCTTCGATTCTGGAACCGTTTGTTCTCACACGATTTTGATTCTTTACTCTTCAATGCATACTTGAAATCCTCATTTTTCAGCGCATAAATACCTAAAAATTCACAAAACATACCCGTGATTCTAGAAAGTAAAAGAGATGCAGAAATTAAGTAAAATTAACCAATTAAACCTAATTCCCACACAAAATATCCTTAAAATCACAAAGTATGAGTGCACTTCCAAGCAATCATCATGAACTCGCCAGAAAAATACCATGAAGATAAAGAAGCAGCGACGAAATAAACACAAAAAATTTTAAGTTTTTGCAAAGTGTGAAGAAGTTATGACGTTGATTGCCCGCTTTTATAGTGGATTGCATATGAGACGAAAGGGCGGGGTTCGATCGTAATTGTTGATCTACAGTGAATCTCAGCCCTCCGTTCATCAAGCAATCTCAGTCCTTGGGCGTGGCCACATGTCGATCATCCACAAGGGGCAATCAACTGTCAGATTGCCATAATCTTAATCATCGCTGAATGTCGCCTCAACTTTGTTCATGGACAACTGTAGTCACCCCGCGTGACGAAAATTAACTACCAAAGCTGCCGCATTTAATGCGACATAACCGTGTGGAATTTACACGAATACCCTTTCTTTTCAAATTCTGAGTTCATCAAGAATGTCACAGAAGAGAAAAGTTCAAGTGTTGAGTACATCGACTGGGGATGAGTCCGACTCATGAAGCTCAATCAAATCTATATTTAGTGCACAACTGATGAAGTTCGAGCTTGATGTCAAATCGAGCAATAGTCTTTGAAGCTTGAAACGAGCATCAAACACTAGGGGGCAAATGTTGTGTGTGATTTTTCCTTCAAGCTCGGAGGATTGCGAGGTTATAACCAGATCCAAAACCGGCTCGACTCTACCGATTGTTCGACCCAGCATAAGCTCGTCAAGTAATAGCTAGACCTAGCACAAGCTAGTTGCGACCAATCCATGCAGTTGTTCATCCGATTCATAGATAGCTTCAAATCTCGGGTATCTCGGAAGGGATTAGATTAGCAGCAATCTTTGTGCAATCACAGCGCCCAATCGCGAGAATATCGGAGTTGCATTTCAAACTTAATTGTAATCTCTTTATTTTCGCTCTTTCTTCTGTACAAATTTTGTAGATAAACCCCCTCTAATGATGAGAAAAGGCTTAGCAAATTATTCTAAGACTATCATTGTAAGCTCTCACAGCAAATATAAGAACAGTGGACGTAGGCTCAAGAGTTTCTCTTGCCGAACCACTTCAAAAACATTTTTCTCATTTTCTTTACTACATTTTAATTGTTTACTCTTTGTTGGTTACAAGTAATCACGCACACATCAATTTCGATCCCGTTAGGGTCAATCGGATCACTTTATTGGTGTATTTTTGCATCAACATATATAATTATAAAAAACGACACACTTTTGCTTAAAGAATATATTTTATGATAAATTTATGTTGGGGTTTAAGCACTAAATCTTGTCTACGAAAAAGCTATTGTCTCGATAATTTATGCCCTGTACTTTAGTTAATGTTTTCCAACGCCAATTTGGCGTTGAAATACTGCGATAGGTTGGCGTCGTAGTACTACAATATGTAATATACAGTTCCTCGACACCAGACCGACGTTCAGATTGACAAGGCCACCATTTGGTCAAGACCTTGATTTTCGACGCTAGTTGGGGTCGGTGGATCTGCATAGTGTATTAAATTATTAAATATATGGAATGTACATAGTATCTCAATTCTATTTCTTTGTTTTATCTTTTTTTTTTTTTTAATTGATTCGAATCAATCTGAAATAATCAAAAGGAAACTCTTACAATTTTCTAATTTCTTATTTCTTATTATTATCATTTTCAATATGAATTTCGGTATCCGTTAAACAAGAATCAAATTAATTAAGAAAAAAATAATATTTGGCATATATTACTAAAAGAAAATAAAGTAATCTTTTTTTCTTTTTTTCTTTTTTTTTTTGGGCATTTCGAAGAAGTTACATAGAACTTCTTGATCTCTGTCAGCTACTCAATCAATTACTTCTTCATTAAGATTAAGTTAATTATTAATTAGGATGCCAACAGTAGCGTCTGGGTAGCGAGTTTCTAATCCTTATGCCTTGATGCTTTGACGGCACACTTTATGGCGCCGGAATATATTACCGGAGACACAAGATTTTGGTTATCCTGGCGCCTAACCTGCGTCTCCATAAACAATCTTTCTACTAGTGTCTAAAGACATTGTTAACTGGAAATAGTGGAGAAAAACCTGATATCACATAACATTTATTTTTTATGTGATATCAACTATTTATACCAACCAATAAGTGACATTGTATATGAATTAGACATCATGCGTAGGAGAAACAATTTATGTTACATTGCCTTTGTTTCTTATTATAAGGTTCACAATATTAATAATGACTTTGGGCTCAATGTTAAGAATTGTTGAACCCTTGTGTGTTTTGATATGCTAAAATTAACAAAATGATTGTATAAGATCTAACAAAATCCTAAAGTGTGACATAAGTCATAACCAAAAATGAAAATGTAGAATTATAGGTTGGAACTCCCATTCATGAAGGAAGAACGCCCGTTCCCAACTCCAGGCAAGTTGTTCCATACATAACGACTTGATCCTCAAGGTCACTCATCGTTCTGCCCAAACTGCTTCCAGACAAACCGTTCCATATGGAACACCCCGTTCACGAAAGTTGTTCATCACTATGTAAAAAATGGTGCAATTGAAGATTTGAGTAGGAATGCCCTTTCAATATAATGAATGTCCATTCATATGTCCCCCAAGCTGTTCCAGGCAAGAATGACCCTATTTCCTTTACTCGTTCATTACTCTGCCAAGTTTGGGACAAATTGAAGGTCAAGGATGGAACGCCCATTCGTAATATACATAAGTCGTTCCAAGAAGTAACGACATTGTTCCAACTGCCCGTTCATTGTTCTAAAATTTTTGCAAAACTGGAGATTCAAAGTGGAAATCTTGTTGCAAGAGAAGGAACGCTCGTTCCTATGCAATGAACGATCGTCCTCAAAAATGGAATTCCCGTCACCAGATCCAGAATTCAAATGTTATGACCATTGAAGTCAAGAACGCCCATTCCTCTGTGTTCTGCAGCAAATGATTACATTTTCATAACGGCTATTTCGACTCCAAATCTTCCCCAACTGCTCCATTTGACCCAAAATCATTTTCACAGTATAAAAAGAAGTTTGGGGCTTCAAAGTACATATAAGGACAGGTGCAAAATCAAGTTACACATCTTGCAACATCAAAATACCCTATTGAGCAAAATTCTATATCATCTTCATTATCCTCACACACTCTCTTTGATCTTCATCTTATATCTTTAGAATGTATCTTTGTAAACCACTTTGTGTATCAACCTAGCATAGAGGCAAAATCCACATAAACATTTTTATATCTTCTCTAATTGGTGAAATTTTGTAAATCTAAGGGCAGAATCTTGTAAAACTATTGCTAATTGGCAAAATCTAAGTCTAGTGGAACCTCAAGAATGTTGTCTTGAGGAAGTGGATATAAAAGGCTCTTGATCATAGCTCCAAACCACTATAAATCCTGATCTTTTCTCTTCCCTAGTCTTTTTACATTTCCTGCACTTTATATTTTGCTATATTGTGTTGTGATTTAGTTTGTATGTAGTTCATATTTAATTGAATGTGCTAAAATTTTAATTCCACAATTAATTTGTAATTACTCCTATTCACCCCCTTCTAGGAGTATTTGTCATATTAAGTTTTGACAAGAATGTAACATGCCAAGCATCTTAGACAATGGAATGGTTTATATTGGTCATCAAATTGGAAGTTTTTAGTTTGATCAATTAAATCATTCGGAATGCATTAACCAAAAACGAGGGAGAAATCTATCTTTCAAATGTTCATCAGAATACATCCTTTGAGATTCTTGAAATATCATGTTAAGATGTAGTGTCCGGTTGTATGAGCCAGTTTATGGGTCTAATTAATTAAGAAACCTATGATGAAATCATTCTAATAAAAGTTTCGCTAGGATCGAATTAATAACGATATTTATTTGAGAAATTATATTTTCTTGAATATGGCATATCGTAAAATTGGTGAATTGAGGGAAATGAAAATAAAATATAATCTATTAGTTTGACAGCGTAATAAAACTTTGATTGGCTTATGAACATTTAATCGCAGACAGTGGGGCACAATATTGTATTGATTAATTGGTTGACAATGTATTAGTAATTATATTTATTGGTTAAATTCTTCAATATTATATTTACCATGTAGAGAGCAATTTATGATTTTATAGTTGTAAATTTAAGATACTACAGTGAAAGCTTATTAAAGGAGAGGTAAAATTTATTATCAGGATCTTGTTTGAAATTCCAACTTTCATCAAATCAGATCAAATTAATCTTTTCATTTTTTAATTATTAACTTAAGTTTAGCGTATCATTAATTAATCAATTTAATCTCTTCCTAGATTAATGACTTAATTTATCAGTTTGCAATCAAAATCAAGATTTAATATATATGTTAAATAAATTCATATCTTCCATCCAATATAAATTATTAATAGGCTCTTAAGAGATCAATAATCGAACAATAAGTTAATAATCATCTACACAAACAGTCCACAACGTTATAGGATTTTTTTTTTTTTTTTTTTTATGTTGAAATATGAAATACACACAATAATAACAAAGTCATTAAGAAGTTAATAACATATAAATTATTTCTTTCTTTCTTTCTTTATTATTATTATTTTTATATTATATATATGTTCATTTTAATTTGGGTTATAGTAGGGGTTATTGGTCTAATTTGACAAGAATCAGTAAATATAAAGGATATGTTGTTTACATTTCGATAAATGAAATTTAACATTCCACTTTGTGTTTTAAAAAAAAAATTCTTTTGTTCTTCATTTGTAAAACTGATTTATTGATAATTTTGTATTATAATTTCTCTTTTATTGTAATGGTGATGTTTAGAAAATATTGGGTGCATAAAAATATGGTCAAGCCTTTTATAGTCTTTTTATTTATATTTAAAGTTAAATTTATCAAAAATAAAAATATATATTTAAATGGGAACTAATGAAATAAATGGTGGGGGCTAAAAATCATTTCCCTATATTATATAAGAGTTAACAATATTTTCCCACCCAAAAATAGTTTAATGACACTTTTCCACCCATAGAATTTTAAAATATTATTTTATTATTTAAATTTACATTCCGGCAACGAATAGAGAACAAACTCGATTCAAGCTATTTGGACTTTTGAAGAGGAGAGGCTAATGAGTCTTTTGGTGGTGGAATGTTTGATTTTAGTGGTTGAGATTGATCAGAATTTGACTTGGAAGGGGTAGCTGTGCAAACCATAGTCACTCGATTGCCAGCGATTGACAGGGTTGACAGAAGTAGAATTTGAGTGGTTTTGGTGAGTGATGATCGGGAAAGAGAATAATGATGATGTGGGGTCGTAATGATGTCGGAATAAAAAACAAAATATAAATTTAGATAATAAAATAGTATTTTAAAAGTCTGCGAGTAAAAAAGTGTCATTACTCATAATTTGGGTGGGAAAAAAGTTGTTTGCTCTATTATATAATTCCAGAAGGAAATGATTTTTAGCCTCATCTCTTGTTTCTTTAGTCCCCTACTGATACATATACAAATCTGAAATTTCTCTATCTTTTGAAGATTCTACTGGTGCAGGACCGAAACAATGATCAAGGTGGACTCATTTTATTTGGCGATGCTACAGTATGATCCCGTTGAAGATGAAATGAGTTTGATTTCTTTATATGTCGTAATTGAAAGATGGTTTAGTTGTTTAAAATACAAAAGAAATTATTAGAGGTTAGTGATGTGTATTGTTTTGTTGTGTAAGCCAATCTCAGCCACTAAATTAAGAAAAATGTTACCCTTACAAAGACTCATACAAAGAGGATTACAAAGTGACATTATCCAGAAGAAAAAAACAAAGAAAAAACGGAAAAAAAGAAAGAGAGAGAGAGAGAGAAATCATGAAAATCAAAGGTAAGGATTATCTTTGTATGCCCCCTTTGTATGTGTCTTTGTAAAGCTAACATTTATCCTAAATTAAATATGGATGAAGGGTAGCTAATCAATGTCTTATTTCAAGTCAAAAAATTAAGTTATTGTAGCCTGACCCATATTTATATTTTCTCCAAACACCCTATTTTAATAAATTATATTACAAATTTTTCAATAAAAAAATTGTACATAAGAAATATTTTTTTTTTTAATTAAACACAAAAAAGGGAATGCTAAATTTTAGGAAAATAATGTAGACATCATTATCCAAATTTATTAAAATATTTATTGATTCTTACCTAATGAGACCAATGGCCTCCACTATAACCTAAATTAAAATGAAAGAATATAAAGAAAAATGAAATTAAAACTCAAAAAATGCGTATAGACTTCTACTATAACACTTATGTTTGTACTTGAGTTTTAAAGCTTTCTTTTCTTTATGGCCTTTATTTTTTTTTTTTTTTTTTTTTTTTTTTTGTGTTAATACTCTATTCGTTTTAATTTAGTATATAACAGAGCTCATTGGTCTCATAATTTATTGGATTTGACAATGTTTTCTCCATTTATTATGCCTAAAAAATCAGGGATGACGCGAGCTTACGTCAACAAGCGTCAATCAAAGTTCAGGAAGGCTTTGTGTCGTCTAGGAGTTGCCACGTCGTCCAAAGATAGAAAGAGTATGGTTGTCATCGACTTGGCAGACTCGGGCTTTATCTACGAGTAGATGGGAGTCGCCCACCAGTCCAAGCCCTGCGCAATTTGAGGATATCTCCTATGTAATCAGCCAATGGGAACGCGATAGGAATTGTACTACACCTGCCCACTTGCAGATTTGTAATCATTACCATGAAATCTTCTACTATAAATAGAGGGCTCCCCCTCTCATTTTCAGGATTCTGATAAAAAAAACCTGCATTCTGATTATAACCTTTTATTCCCATAACACAGATAACTTGCAAGAAAGAAACTGACTCGATATTCTCCCTAAATAATCAGTCATTTGTACCTCTGCTCGCTGTTCGTTATACGCGACCTCTTGTAACCTCATATATATAAAAGAACAATGGACGTACGATTCATTTTAAGCATCCAAACCACTTTAAAAATCATCTTCCATTTACTTCATTGCTTCTTTATTCATGTGTAATTTCTAATTCAACTTAGCACTTTGCATGTGCAAATCGTTGGTGTCAAAATCAAGCATCAACACCATTATTTTCCAGAAATTTATTATTTATTGATTTTAAGTTTAAGGTACCCCAATCTCAACCGAATTAGAATTGGATTGAGTATAGGGCAATCTAAAGGGGTTTTAATCGGCGGCAGCTTCACCCATTGGACATAATTGCCATCCCTTCCCTTGGATGATTTTGTGGGTTTTGATGCAGGCCTATTTGAGAAGCTTATTAAGTCCATCAGAGTTTGGTCCATACGAAGATGTTGAAGGAAATTTTTAAGAGTGGATCTTAGCACCTAGAGCTGGGCATTTGGGACCGGGCCCAAAAGCCCAGCTCTAAAACCCGGTCCTAGGACCGGTCCTTGAGAGGACCGGACCTAGGAGGCCTGGTCCCAAAACGGGACCAGGCCTAAGGAGGAGGTCCCGGGCCCTCCACTGGGCCCTCCTCCTCGGTCCCAGGCCCGGGCCCAAAAAAATTGTATTTTTTCAATGTAGTCCCTACCAAATTACATAAAACCCCCTGTTAATTTTAAAATAAATATAAATTACGAGGGCTAAAATGAAATTTTACAAAATTTATAAAAAAAAAAATCTTCCAGGTCTAAAAAATTTATAAATTTTATAAATTTTACCCCTAAAAAATACTAAAAACCCCCTATAAAATTTCGTTTTACCCCGAAAATATAAAAAAATTGAGGGGGGAAAATGAAATTATCCAAGGCCCATGGGACCAGTCCTAGGCCCATGGGACCAGTCCCGACCAGGCCTAGGGCCTGGTCCGGGTCCTGGTTTTTCTCATGGGCCTGGGACCGGTCCCAGGCCCATGAGTGACTGGTCCCATTTGGGACTAGTCCCAAACGGGCCCAGGCCTGGGCCCGCAAGGGACCGGTCCCTTGCCCACCTCTATTAGCACCCACTAATGGATTAACAAAGCCTTACTTTTTAATAAATTTTATAATATCAAATTTATCCTTATATTAAATTATTAAAATTAACTTTGATTTCCTATTTTTTACAATTACATTTGACGCCCCATGTTTGAACGAAAATTGTAGGTTTATCATTCATATCTTTACACTCATGATTACAAGTTTTTATAGGTAGAATACACTCTACGTAATCTCTTAATTATGTTATGTCAATACAATATACTGGCATAATTAGGAGAATATATGATATCAAATACATTATGAATATCCTAAGACTAACATAATTAGGAGATTACAATATATTCCTGAAATATTCAGTAAATCTCAACACTCCCCCTCAAATTGGTGCATAGATGTCACACATGCCCAACTTGTCTAATACTTGTGAGAAAATACGCTTAGAAATAGCCTTGGTAAGAATATCAGCCAATTGATCCTCTGATCGAATCTTGGGTAATTCAATAATTTTTTCATCCAGTTTTTCTTTGATGAAAAATCTATCTACCTGAACATGCTTCTACGATCATTTTGAACTAGATTGTAAGCAATATCACATGCTGCTTTATTATCACAATATAATTGGATTGGTTGATTACGTTGATAGCCCAAATCTTGCAAGAGAAATCTTAGCCACAAAGCTTCACAAATCCAAAGTGCCATTCCTCTAAATTCTGCTTCGGCACTTGAGCGTGCCACAACATTCTATTTTTTGCTTCTCCACGTGCCTAGATTACCACCTACAAAAGTGAAACAACCAGAAGTAGATCGCATATCATCCACTGCTCCAGCCCAATCAGCATCAGTATATGCATTCACATTTTGGTAGTCCTTATTTTTAGTAAATAGGATTCCCTTTCTAGGAGCATGTTTTAAATACCTCAAGATATGCGTGACTGCATTCATATGTTGTCCTCAAGGATTATGCATGAACTGACTAACTACACTCAATGCATAAGCAAGATCTGGCCTAGTGTGAGATAAGTATATCAATCTTCCCACAAGTCGCTGGTATCTCCCTTTGTCAACTGGTACTTGATCAACTTCGACTCCCAATTTCAAACCTTCTTCAATTGGTGTATTAGCTGGTTGACATGATGACATACCAGTTTCCTGCAGTACATCCAAGGCATACTTTCTTTGTGATAGAAAGATACCTTTATAAGATCAAGACACTTCGATTTCGAGAAAATATTTCAAAGAACCTAGGTCTTTCATCTCGAATTCTTCTGACAAGTACTTTTGTAAAGCCTTCCTTTCTTCTGGATCATTTCCTGTCACCACCATATCATCCACATATACAATAAGTGCAGTGATCTTTCCTTGATGGTTTTTAAGGAATAATGTGTGATATGAATTGCTCTGATAGTAGCCAAAAAACTTCATAGCCTTGGTGAACCTCCCAAACCATGCCCTTGAGATTGTTTTAACCCATACAGTGATTTCTTTAACTTACATACATTTTGGCTATGTTTCCCTGGTAAAATACACCCTGGTGGAGGATCCATATAGATCTCTTCAGACAATTCTCCATGTAAGAAAGCATTCTTCACATCAAACTGTTGTAACGGCTAATCTAGGTTTGCAGCCAAAGATAATAAGACACGTGCTGTGCTGATTTTGGCTACGGGTGCAAATGTCTCTGTATAGTCTATCCCATGAGTTTGAGTGTACCCTTTTGCTACTAGCCTTGCTTTAAATCGTTCGATCGTACCATCAGCTTTATACTTCATACTGTAAACCCATCGACATCCAATAGTTTTCTTTCCTGGTGGACGATCAACAAGTTACCAAGTCTCATTCTTCTGAAATGATTTCATCTCTTCATTCATTGCAGCTTTCCATTTTAGATCAGATAAGGCTTCATACAAACTGTTAGGAATAGATACAATAGATAATTAATTCACAAATGACAGATTTGATTCTGACAGACGATGGTTAGACACAAAATGGTTCATAGGGTATCTAACCTTACTAGATAGCCCAGGTTCGAATGTTGGTTTAGGAATCCCTCTAGTACTCCGTGGTGGTAACTGTTTCCTAATTGGTTCAAACTTTAAAACAGGAACATTCTCAACAAATGATGGTTATGACATACCAGGAGTGAGAGGTTCGAACTGAGAAGTTTCTACGAACGAGGTTAATTTCACCTCCACATCTTCATCATCCACTTCATTTTCTTGTCGAACAACAAGTCTAGTTTGAGACTCATAGTCTCCTACATCTTGAACAACATAGTCAACAGTCTGAATTTCTTCTTGACAATACTCCCCCTGAAGTTCAGACTTAGAAGAAAAATACATCAATTCTTCATGGAAGACTACATCCGTCGTCACAAATGTTTCTTGAGTTGGAGGATGATAACATCGATACCCCTTTTGATGAACACCATACCCAAAGAAAACACATTTCAATGCACGAGGGGACAACTTGTTGCGCTAATGTTTATGGAGGTGAAAAAAGGTGATACAACCAAAAACATGAGATGGTAAGTTTGGGACCGTTGGAGCATTCACTATGTTACTAAGAGCTTGAAAAGGTATTTGGAACCCAATGGAACTAGAGGGTACCTGATTGATTAGGTAGGCGGGCAAAAGGAAGAGCTTCTCCCCAAAAAGATAACGGCATGTGAGCTTCTATTAATGAGGCACGAACGACCTCCAATAAGTGCCTATTTTTTCATTCAACTACACCATTTTGTTGGGTCTTGTTGGGACAAGTAGTCTGATGAATGATACCATATGTTGCCAAGCATTGTTGAAGATCCGAACTATGATATTCTCTTCCATTGTCACTTCGGAGGACCTAAATTTGTGCATTATACTGCGTAAAACCATTTTGTGAAATCTCTGAAACAGCAAATTAACCTCCCATTTGCATTTCATTAGACATACCCAAGTCATCCTTGTAACATCATCAATAAAAGTAATAAACCATCGGGATCCACCTAAAGTAGTAACTTGTGATGGCCTCCAAACATTTGAATTTATAAGCATAAAAGGACTTGGACTTTTGTTTAATGTTATTGGGAATGGGACTTGATGAATTTTGGATAATTCTCAAACATCACAGCGAAAGTTACTGATATCATTTTTTTCAAACAAACTTGGAAAAAGTTTCTTCAGATAGCCGAATGAAGCATGTCTAAGGCACTGATACCATAACTGAATGTTAGATTTTGGTTTATCCCTTTTAGAGTAATCTACAGTCAAAGCCTGTTGTAACACGGCTGAACTTTGTGACTCTAAATCCAAGTAATACAATTGCCCCCATCTAATACCATAACAAATCGTCTGCTTTGTTTGAATACTTTTAAACTCACAAAATTCAGGCCAAAAAATCACCACACAAGATAAGCTTTTGGTTATTTTGGAGACTGACAACAAGTTATAATTTAGGGATAGGACAACTAAGACAGAATCTAAGTGTAAAGAGTTTTTTAGGGTTAACAAACCTTCCCCAATGACCCGATTAGATTCACCATTGGTAGTAGAAGCAAAGTTTTGTGAGGATGACTTAAGTTTAGAAACATGCCTAGAATCAAATGTCATATGATCGGTAGCACCAGAATCAATTATCCATGCAATATTAGAAACAAATGTACACATATTTAAAGACTTACCATCATTTCCAACATTAGCTTCAAATGATGAAGATTGTTGGACATCTGCTTTCTTTTCCACAACATCAATAGAACTTTTCATTTTGTCGTTGTTGAGCATGTCGAGTTTAGTCGCCTCTGAGTAACTTACTTCCAAATTTGGAACCGGGTTTCGTAGAATTTCCCCACACATCCTCCCCCTATTTTTTTGTTTGACTTTGTTGACCTTGACTTTTTATTTTTGGGAACTATTTGACCCTCTTTGTTTTTTTTTTTTTTTTTGACTATTTGACTTCTTTTTTTGACCTTTGACTTGACTTTTCCTTTTTTTTTTTTTAATATTACTTAAGAATAATAAAAAATAAAAAAAGTTAAAAACAAACTCTCAGACAAACACAACAGGCAAGTCACGGTGGCGCAGCAACAGCCGATCAGAGTTGTCGGAAACAGATCAGGGTTGACATCAATAGGTCGGCGATGTTAGTGGTAGTTGGAGATCGTGGCGACAGTGGTTGAGATAGCAGCAAATCGGTGACAAGACAACAGCAAATTGGCAGTTTCTCGAGGACAAGCTTTAGCGTCAATCTGGGTTTTTTTCTGTTGATCTGGTTTCTTCCCTTCTTGGCTCAACGACGACAGTGTGGTGGTGTTTCTTAGTGATTGAAGGTGTTTGGGTGATTGGGTGATGATGTGGATTTGTGACAGATGTGTTGAAGATGGTTGGAGTTGTTAATTTGTTTTGGATTGGGTTTGATGGTATGGATTTGATGGCTTTGATTGGGTGTCTTGGTGGTGTGAGTTGCTTCGAACAGATTGGTGGTATGGGTTGGATTTCCAATTGGAATGGATTTCTGGGTATTTTCTGGAAATGTAGCAGAATGACTAATGGTTTAAGTGAAGAATTGTGGTTTCGATGGCTATTATTTGAAGTTGTGATGGTTGGAGAGTTAAATATTGGTTGGATGATGATTGATGTTTGATGTGTGGTTGAATATGGGTTGGTTTTTGGCTGGAGGTTTGTGTATTTGGCAATTTGATAAGGGCAGGATGGTGTTTTCTAGACCAAGTTTGGAGATTGGCTGGTAGGTTGAATTGGTTTTTTTTTTTTTTTTTTTTTTTTTTTTTTTTTTTTTTTTTTTTTTTTTTTTTTTTTTTTGGTGTTTGGTAGCGGCTAGTTGGTGCTGGGTTGGTGATTTCAAAATTTCGATTGTCGCATTTTCTCCGTTTCGATTGACGTGGCAGATGGTAGGATTACTCGCTAGTTAATTTCTTGGCGATTACTCTAGTGAGCAATTTTTTAGATCAGAGAGTGGCTCTGATACCATGTTTGAACGAAGAATTGTAGGTTTATCATTCATATCTTTACACTCATGATTACAGGTTTTTATAGGTAGAATACGCTCTACGTAATCTCCTAATTATGTCAATACATATACTGACATAATTAGGAGATTATAGGATATTAAATACATTATGAATATCCTAAGACTAAATAATTAAGAGATTACATATATTCCTGAAATATTCAGTAAATCTCAACACCCCACTATTATCTCATAAACCTTAATGTTTTTATGCTACTCAAATCATTTTTTAAACAAATATAGTTTAGTGGAGGAGGGTATATTAGGTTCCAAGCAATATAAAACTGGACGTTTTTAATTGTTTCACATATAAATTTTTATTATTTTGTAGCTATTTTAATCTATATATTTTTTGTGTTGTTTATTGTATTATATTCTGGGATTATTTGTAAAGCTATTTTTAGCTTTAATTCTTTTATGAACTTTCATTTAATTATTTAAATTTTTATTTAAGAATAATAACGGTGGAGTATATAACATAGGTGAAGAGAATGAAATGTTAACTCTTCTAATATGAAAATTGGAAGAGAGGCATTTATGGATTCATAGGGTGTTATAAGAAAAAAAAATAATTTTAAAACTTTGAAATGGGATGTCTTAAAAAATAGGGCTTCTTTAGTATTGTATTTGGGTGTGAATCCTGATTGACTTTTTCTTATTTAATTTGGATGGGCTATCAGCTTACCAAGGATTTTTGCTCAGGGGGGCCTCCACGGCTCCACCATTGTTTGCCAAACAACTAGTGAAAACTTTTAAAAAACCACCAAACCTTAAGCAAAAGAGTTTACAGCAACCGCAACCACCATATTCCACACAATTAGGGTCAATCACAACTCTAACACAAGTAAAATACATAAAAGTTTACAAAGAGATATATTAAAATCACCAGAAAGCGTCAAATTTCATGTTTGTATAACTCCAAATCCAGACGTTAAATCAAAACTCAACCACTAGATTAAAGATCCACACATCCTCCACATCCTCGTGCATATTGACCAAAAAATCAAGTTAGAATGGTAAACCTGAAGATTTAAATATATGAATATTGATTGTTTAAATATGAAAGCAAGTTAGAATGGTATACCTGAAGATCTTCAATTTAACACGATTTTCTGCTTCGAATATTCTGAAAGTGTTCAATGATATCTTCATTCAATTGTAGCAAAAACTTCCTTTCAATGTAACCACCAAGCAATTGTTCATCCAATCGTCTCCCATTCGATTACGCAAACTATTTTCACAAGATTCATTGCAGAGAACACCCTTTCACTGTTGCAGTAGCCACAGGCAAAACCAATGCTATTTAATAGCAAGAAACTTTGTTGTAAGCAACATCCTTCTTAAACTCACCTTTTTTTTAGCAAGGTCGGCAATCCCTTCGACATGAGTGAAATTGGCATTGGTGCTAACATCCTCATAATAGTTTTCAAGTTGATCATCGAGCAACCAAATATCGTGTTGAGGAAAATCGGTAGGATAGAACTTTGCAAATTCAAGTAATCTATCTTTGTTAAATGCAACAAAAGAGTTACCTGGATCAAGAGATGACATACATTGAAGCAACCTCATATTTACTTCATCAAAACGATTATTGAGTTCTTCTTGAATGTTTATTCGTAATTGGCGCAATCCCCCATTTTGTCCTCCCAAAGTTATCTTCCATATTCTCCAATATTGGTATGTCATTATCTTTACACATATCAGAAGCTTCTTTTAACAATATGTCGAAGCAAATGTCTTCATTTCTCATTTTATGCAATCGACGTTTCAAAATTTGTACAAATTGTATGGCATTAAGAAGATCCTGATCTTTTCTTTGTAATGCTTGTGACAGTTCATTTGTGATTCCCAATACTCTTTTCATTAAGAATAACAAAAAGACGAATTCAAAATTCTCCATGATTAGTAATAAACTCCTTGCTTGACTTTTGTTTTGCCAATCGTCTCCTTCAATCTCAATCACCCTAAGCACATCAACAACAGAAGAAAATAAATTTATGACATTATGAATTGTCCCTATGTGTGAACCCCAACGTGTATCTCCTGGTCGTTTAATAGTGTATTCTTGATTCAAACCTCGTCCCATATGAAGATCACCATTAGAAATCAAAGATATCACATTTTCATATTGTTTATCACGGAGAAGATCTCTGCGCTTACAAGATGCCGCTATAGTGTTTGAGATTGAAAAAATTCACCTAATGTCGAATGGTTACTTACAACTTTGACCAGTGCCAGTTAGAGTTGATGAGAGAAACAATGAATGTAGAAAGCTGATTTATTTTCTCTCAATATCAAAGTCTTCAAACCATTGAACTCACCTCTCATATTGCTTGCTCCATCGTAACCTTGCCCCCGTAAACTTGTCAAACTCCATCGTAACCTTGCCCCCGTAAACTTGTCAAACTCAATCCATGCTTTACAAAAAAAAGCATCTATTGCAATTTTCAAAGACTTTGCAGAAGTATTCTTAACATGCACAACCCCGATAAAACGTTCAATAACACAACCTATGTTGTCCACATAGCAAAAAACAGTAGCCATTTGTTCTTTCAATGCCACATCACGAGATTCATCAACTAGTAAAGAGAATGGTTGTTTATCTTTCACAATTTCTGCAATAATTTTCTTGGTCGTCAAATGAGCACAAACACTAGTTAATTCCCTTTGGATGTTGGGGGCCGTCATTTGATGGTTTTTCGGAGCATTTTCCAGCACAACTTTTTTTATGTCATCATTATGATTGGATAGAAACTTCAATAGTTCCATAAAGTTACCTTGATTTTCAGATTCAATCTACTCGTCATGACCATGAAATGCCAATCCTTGATGTAANTTCTTTTTTTTTATTACTTTAATTTTTTTGACCTTTGACTTTGACTAGACTTTTCCTTTTTTTTTTTAAATATTACTTAAGAATAATAAAAAATAAAAAAAAAAGTTAAAACAAACTCTCAGACAAACACAACAGGCAAGTCACGGTGGCGCAGCAACAGCCGATCAGAGTTGCTGGAAATAGATCGGGGTTGACGTCAGTAGGTCAGCGACATTAGCAGCAATTGGAGATGGTGGCGACAGTGGTTGAGACAGTTGCAAATCGACGACAAGACAACGGCAGATTGGCAGTTTCTCGGGGACAAGCTTTAGCGTCGATCTGGGTTTTTTTCTGTTGATCTGGTTTCTTCCCTTCTTGGCTCAACGACGACAACGTGGTGGTGTTTCTTGGTGATTGAAGGTGTTTGGGTGATGATGTGGATTTGCGACCGATGTGTTGAAGATGGTTGGAGTTGTTAATTTGTTTTGGATTGGGTTTGATGGTATGGATTTGATGGCTTTGATTGGGTGTCTTGGTGGTGTGAGTTGCTTCGAACAGATTGGTGGTATGGGTTGGATTTTCGATTGGAATGGATTTCTGGGTATGTTCTGGAAATGTAGTAGAATGACTAATGGTTTAAGTGAAGAATTGTGGTTTTGATGGCTATTATTTGAAGTTGCGATGGTTGGAGAGTTAAATATTGGTTGGATGATGATTGATGTTTGATGGTGGTGGAATATTGGTTGGTTTTTGGCTGGAGGTTTGTGTATTTGGCAGATTTGATAAGGGCAGGATGGTGTTTTCTAGTGACCAAAGTTTGGAGGATTGGCTGGTAGGTTGAATTGGGGTTTTTTTTTTTTTTTTTTTTTTTTTTTTTTTTTTTTTTTTTTTTTGGTGTTTTGCAGCGGCCAGTTGGTGGCTGGGTTGGTGATTTTCAAAATTTAGATTGCCCCGTTTTCTCTGTTTCGGATTGACGATGGCAGATGGTAGGATTACTCCCTAGTTAATTTCCTGGCGATTACTGTAGAATGAGCAATTTTTTAGATTAGAGAGTGGCTCTGATACCATGTTTGAACGAAGAATTGTAGGTTTATCATTCATATCTTTACACTCATGATTACAGGTTTTTATAGGTAGAATACGCTCTACGTAATCTCCTAATTATGTCAATACAATATACTGACATAATTAGGAGATTATAGGATATCAAATACATTATGAATATCCTAAGACTAACATAATTAAGAGATTACAATATATTCCTGAAATATTCAGTAAATCTCAACACCCCACTATTATCTCAGAAACCTTAATGTTTTTATGCTACTCAAATCATTTTTTAAACAAAAATATAGTTTAGTGGAGGAGGGTATATTAGGACACAAGCAATATAAAACTGTAAGTTTTTAATTGTTTCACATATAAATTTTTATTATTTTTGTAGCTATTTTAATCTATATATTTTTTGTGTTGTTTAATTGTATTATATTCTTGAGATTATTTGTAAAGCTATTTTTAGCTTTAATTCTTTTATGAACTTTCAATTTAATTATTTAAATTTTTATTTTAAGAATAATAACGGTGGAGTATATAACATAGGTGAAGAGAATGAAATGTTAACTCTTCTATATATGAAAATTGGAATGAAGGGCATTTATGGAATTCATAGGGTGTTATAAGAAAAAAAAAATTAATTTTAAAACTTTGAAATGGGATGTCTTAAAAAATAGGGCTTCTTTAGTATTGTATTTGGGTGTGAATCGTGATTGACTTTTTCTTATTTAATTTGGATGGGCTATCAGCTTACCACGACAAATAATTAACTTCAATTTAAAATTTGCAAAACTTGAAATATATATACTTAGGGACTAAGTAAAAAGAAGAGTTCGACATTAACGTGCGAATGTTGGAGAAGTTAGAAGGATTTACATTTGAAACTAAACTTAGTGAATAAAGATTGTAGTGTGAAAATGAACTCCAATAATACACACTTATGTTAAAACGTGTGGTGCAAAATGTTAGAACAGCTAGCCTTGCGCTCTAAGTTATGCCGCCGACTACCATTTTCGAACTCTATAAATATCTCCTCCTAATTAGTTTATCTCATACTTCATCTTCAATTCCATATTTAAGAATATTTCTCTTAGGGATAAACACTATAAAAAAAAAAAAAAATGTCGCACCACGGACATAGTTTTTTTCATCATAATCAGTCACCTCAATGTAAGGGACATCAGAGGCGGCATGGTCATCATGGCCATGGTGGAAACTTCGGCATACATGGTCATGGTCATCATGGAGGACATGGTCATGGAGTAATTTTTTCTCATAGCCACCACGGACATCATCACCATGGTGGACACGGCAACTTTGGAGGGCATCATGTAGGGCATGGCCACAGTGGGGGACATCTTTATGTGCCCAGCCATGCTCATGGAGGAGTACATGTACATCTTCAAATGCATGGTCATACTCACGGTGGAGGACATCATCATCATCACCCGCATTAGCTATTGTAATGGAGGACTAATATATTTATGGCCGCGAAATAATACGCAGAGTGACACTATGATTTGGTTGAATTCTCTTGTATTAATGGGTGTTTATGTCTCAAAAAGAATTGGATTCTCAATTCTATAATCATGTATGGCAATTGCGTTCAAGGACCAGACTGTACTATTTTTATTGTACTTTATTATAATATAACTATAGATATATACTAGAATATAGCATCAAGTTTTTCATGTAGCTTCTTTTCTTTCTGAATTTTTATTTTTAATATTGCCTTCATCAATAATTAGCCGACTATTGCAGTAATATAAGACATTTGATTATCCTTCTCAAACCAGAATTATAAAAAGTTGCCAAATTCTTGTTCCTTATTATGGAGTTTTAAGTAATATTTTATAGATATCCATTTGGCATAAGAATTTTACGACCTAATTAATAGTTCGTCTCCTTCTACGTCAAGAGATTAAACAGCTAACTCATACTTCTCTTATCTCTAGTTTTCTTCTTTCATCTTGTTGCATTAAAAACCAGTCTTTAATAGTTTACACAAATTAAAAATAAATATTCAAATTTAATAGGATCAACTTATAATATACATATATAGTTGTTTCCGCAATTGAAAATTGGAAAATAAATATAACTTGTCATAATATTCTAAATAAATTGATGAATAAAATTATTGAATGCGGGTGGGAATAAGTATTTTTTCCTTTTAATTTTCTTTTAAGTCACTAAATCCGTCTTAAGTAAGTTTATATAAGATTTAGTCATAAGGTAGTTGCAGGTCAAGCCTAGGGCAATTATATAAGGAATAATTATTTGTGCATCAAGTAAACGGCATATTCCCACCCAAAGTTTGGCGAAATCCTAAGTTGACACCTCTAGCTCTATTTATTCCAGATTTCCACCCTTAAAGTGACATTGTCAATAATTTTTAGGTTACATAGGATGCAATTACTATAATGCCCTTAACAAATAAATTAATAAATTATATTTTAACCCCTAAATTAGTATAATTATAATTTACCATTTTATTTTCAAATAACTTCAATAATACCCTTGATGATTGTGCACCCTTTCAATTTTTGCCCGATCTAGGTTGTTTTCGATGGTGTTGAGCTTTCTGGTCACCTCTATCACCTTCCCCATAATCCGTCATCCAAAACCCCTCTGGTTCTTGACTCATTGGCCCCTCCGATCGCCAACGCCATTAGGTTTAGGGTTTGCAGTTCTTCGTTGGATTCCGGTCAATTTTGACGGTAAAAATCCAATTGGACACCACCATTGCAACTATTGTCTCCAACTCTACAAAACCCCTATGTCCCCACCAACCATTTAGTCATTGTTCGTTAGCCGAGAGGTTCATGTTCATCACGTTTTTTTGGAGCTTCCATGGTTGGCAAACAGTGAGTTGTTGTGGTCGAGAAGGTTAGGGGTTTTGTAAGGGGAATGTGAGGAATCAAACGGTGGTGGTGATTGGGATTGTTGCCGCTCAAAACGGCTAAAAATCGACAAAAAAGAGTCGCATGTCACAGTTGTCGTGGCCGACGATCGACGAGTGATGAGGGGTTTTGAAGGGTAAGGTTTTGTAGAGGGGAGGATGGGGATTCAAATGGTGTGACAAAGATGATTTTAGGTGGAAGAATCGCTGGAAAATGGTGAAAAACATCAGGGGTGACGTCTGCTAACGTGCGTCGGAGCATTATTAGAGGCGACGATCTGCTAACGTGTGTCGCCTCTTGCAAAATGACCTGTTTACCCCTTTATCGTAATACCAAACAATTTTCCATCACTTTAAGGGTGAGAATCTAAAATAAATGCAACCACGAGTACCAACTTGGGATTTCGCCAAACCTCGAGTGAGAATATGTCGTTACTCTTTGTGCATCCGATGCACACACAGTCACCTAATAAAGATGTGCCATACAAGACTAAAAAATAATACAAGTTCTACCCTACAATAATGATAATAATAAAAAAAAAAACCACAAATTATTTTTTATTAGAAAAAATATTTAAAAAGTTAAAGAAAAAATAATTATTAAAATTTTAGTAAACCAAAAATAATAAAATTAAGAAACCATCAAAATTTAAAAAACCTACAAAATATTAAAATAAAATAAAAATAAAAAGCAAGAGAATTAAACAAAATAAAATAGTTGAAAAAAAAAATAAAAATAGGTGATCAGTTACAAGTGGGCTGTAACCTGTAACACAATAGCCAACCATGACTTGGTTGACTTTGTTAGCCAACATCTGATATGTGGTCTGCCTAAGTTTCTAGCCACGCAAGGTGCAACAACTTGGCCTCGCCTTGGTCTAGCTAAGCCAGACCACGCCATAATGTGGCAAGTGGCCTTGTAAGTGGCATGCTCGATGGTCGCCCTTTTTATTTTCATTGTTTTGGGCTTTTCTAATTTTTATTTTGTAGTTCTTACTTTTTTAAATTAGGCTGCAACTTAATTTCATTTTCCCCTATGTGAAACCTAACTATCAAGCGGCATAGTTAGACATATAAACGAGTCGAGCCGAGTTGAGTTTTGGCTATTCAAACTCGACTAGGCTCCTACAGTGTCAAGCTTGAGCTCGAACTCAAGCTCAGTCGAGCTTGAGATGTCGAGCTCAAGCTCGAACTCAACATGGATAAAGCTAGCTTGAGCTCAAGCTTTTGCTTGCTAGATCCAGTCCTGAATCATTGAAAGATGTCATTTTTGCTTCAAAATCATATTTTTTGAGGAAAATCAAGAAGTTCTTCAACCTATCTTGGCACCCCTGTCTAATGACACAAAAATCAACGCCAATGAGTTGTCGCATTAGCCTCATCGTAACCAACCCATATTTTGTAAACAAAAGTTGAAAAAACTCACCAAGATTGAAACTTCTGTGGAAAATCATATGCTTTCAAGAACCCCATTTAGTGAGACTCGCTCATTCACCACTCAGACGGAACAAAAACTATAGTCATAACATCGCCGAAAACAACCATCGACTGGACCCAACGGCTGAGACCGAGGCCAAATGAATCCCAGGTGCGGAAGAAGATAATGAAGTAATTAAGCAATTGAAGAAGACTTGGGCAAAGATTCAAGTAACAACAACCCCCTTGTAATTAAGCAATTGAAGAGGACTCAGGTAGAACCGAGAAAGAAGTACGATGCCATAGATATTTGGCTTTTTTTAATTGGAATTCAATTTTTAACATATTTGGGAATAGGGGTGTGTTTGTCATATTTATTAGCTGATAAATTACATATACCCCCTATTAGTTGCAAAACTATCATTTATACCCTTGAGCTCACTAAAGCTCACGAGCTGGTCGAGCCAACTATCGGGGAACTTGAACTCGGCTCGACTCAATGGTTGAGTCGCTTGAGCTCAAGTTGAGCCCAAGCCCCTCATGAGCAACTTGTCTTGGCTTGGTTGATACCTATAAGGACAACTATTTTAAAAAAGTTTCACATATGAAAAGTATCACATACATGCATGCTGTTAATCAAAATTTTGTTAAATTTAACCGAGAAAGGGTAGTTTAGGTCGTGTCTGGTAGGCTTTTTTTTTCACTTTCCTATCCAATCCAATGAAATAATTAACTTTTCTATTCAACTCAAAATTCAATCATATTCTATTTAACTCAAAACATTTAACAATTACTTTTCTCAATAAAAGTTTATAAATTAACAAAAATACCCACACCCACCCAAGCCACTGTCACACGCCAACAGCCACTACCACTGCTACCGCCAACCATTGTCGGATGCCGGCACCGTAATGACGCACTATCAACTAGATTTGGCCGTTTCTGCGTCGATTTGTCCATTTCTGACCAAATCCACCATGGATCTGGCCCGAAAAGGTTGTTGTCGACGACTAGAACTTTAGCTGTGGATCTAGTATTTCTAGCCAGATCGGCGTATGACTGGCCAGATTCAGCCAGTCGTGCTCCATTCCAATGACTTCTAGCCACTGTCCGGCGATGGTGCTGATTGTCGGTAATAGTTGGGTGGGTGGGGTGTTTTTGTTTAAAAAAAATTGTGGGGATTTTTAGTTAAATTAACAAATATAGGGTGTTAAAAAAGAATCTAAATATTTTCCAGAACACATTCTCTCAATCCTATCCTATTTCATTAAATACTATTCTATTATAGAATGCTATTCTAAAAAGCCTACCAAACGCAGCTTAATCTTTTCAAAACACATTTAGTTAAAAAAGTTCGATCTTTCTTTTTCTTCCCTCCCCCGTCTCCTCTCTCATTCTCTTCTTCCTTTCTCTCTTCTCCCACTCCCTCACGCTACAAAAACCGCCATGTGAACCTTATTTGTGGCCCGCTACAAGAGCACCCAGTGTCGGCCTTAAGCTCCGACGTGACACTCTCGCGGTCGCGGCTAGTCAAATCTAGCTAATGCTTGAGGCTCTTGCGTCCGGCCACAGGCACCATCGCAAGAGCCAGACGCCAGCCAAATGTGGGCAAGTTTTACACCCTTAAATTCGGCCATGTTACTTTTACGCTCCCGCTTCCTTAGTCAAAAACTTTGATGGCTGCCATTTTCATTCTGTGTTCTCTTTTGTGTTGGGTTGTTACTGTTGCTTTGATTTGAATTTGTCTTTTATTTGAGTTAAGATTGTGTACTTGGCTTTATGAAAGCTTCAACTGTGTGGCGCTTGTTGTGAGGTTGCTTGCGTGAATTTAAAAGTGAGAGGTTTGATGGTTCGAAGTGATGGTTATAGTGGTTTAGAAAAAGAAAGTTTCATGGAGGAGGAAGATGTGTGGTTTTCTTTCTTTGTTTGCTAGTATATGGAGATTGGCCTTAAGAAAATATTGATGGGTGGTTTCACATTGCTGATGCCATGGCTGGCCAACATTGGCAGTGCTAGGATTTCATCGAAGGAGAGGAAGAAATCCAGATAGCAGGAGCCAGATTGCAGGTTTTCAAACCTGCAGGGCATTACACTTTTACAGGGATATTTTTATAGGTTTTCAAACCTACAGGGGCTCGTTGGTAAAGCTTAGGGGCGGATAAGATATTTCCCAAAGGGTAATAAGGTTATTTAATCCTTTTTGAGTTGACTGAACCAACCGCGTCTTAACGGCAAGGGTGTTTTTAATAGTTTACAATAATTGTTGTGCCTCTTGATACTTAGGTATCCTATAGGGGGCATAAAAAATTAAGCCCTTAAATTATTATTAGTTTAATCATAATTTATTTTTTACTTGTCTTATATGTTTACCTTTTCCCAAATGTTAAATCAAACACCGTTCAACTGCCATTCTTGTCCTACTTACCCTATGGTCATCCATATTTAAGTTTGGTCATATCTTTCAGAAAATCATAAAAAATTTCCATTACAATTTCTCAAAATTTTAGAAGCGTAGGATGTGTTCTTTTATGAATATTGTGTATCCCTTTTTTATTTTTTAACAAACATTTAAAATGATTGGAAAAGACAAAAAATGAAGATGCGTCTCACATGTTTGTCTAGAAACACATTTGAAAATGCAAAAAATGAAAACATGTTCAACTTGTTTGTCTGAAAAAACTTGGAAAAGAATGAAAATATGAAATTAATCATTGCCTTAAATAATAAAATCCCTTCAGATTAACACTTATTTTGTTCATCGCAAAGAGCTTGTCTGAAATACGGAGGCGAAGCTAGGAATGGACATGTTGGGGCAGTTGCTTCCACTGATTTTTTGAAAAAAAAAAAAAAAAAAAAATTTACCTTTTATCAAATTAGCCCTTGTCTAATAAAATGTTAAGACATTCCTTGTTTATTATACAAATTAAAGAAAGGTACCCAGATAGAAAATTATTTTGTATACTATTTCTCTTAAATTAAGCATTTTCTTTTCTTTCCTCTATCCTCCAAAAAAAAAAAAAAAAGTCCAGCTTAGATATTTACCTATTTCCATCTCGTTCTTTCATCTCTTTAATATTTTAAGAATTAAAGAATTATAACGTGCAATGTAATAAATTTCAAACAACCCCTATTGTCGTAATTAGACAGAAGCATTTATAATTATTAAAATTCACAATAAAGGACAAAAATTCCATACTGAAAAAATGACACAAACCGACAGACAATATACTTAAATTTTGCTGAGCAAATTAAACAGTTAAACATACTTGGGGAATAAGAAACATAAGAGTTGCACTACCATGTGAAACAGATAGTGCTCATTAATGTGTGAATGTCAATAAGTTTGAAACTTACTTAATGATTAAGGAATGTGAAAATGAACACTCATCTTAAAACGTGTGGCTCAAACTGTTAGCCTTGTTCTCCAAGTTATGGCACCGACTCCTATTTTCAAACTCTATAAATATCCCCACTCCTCTTCTTCATTTATTCATCTACATCCATCATCTTCAATTCAAAATTTCTCTTCACGATAAACACTTAGAAAAAATGTCCCACGACGGACAAATTGTTGTTTATCATCATCAGTCACCTCAGGGCGAGGGACCCCAGGATCATCAGTCACCTAGCAGTGAGGGACACCAGGGCGAGCATGGACATCATGGGTGTGGTGGACGATTCCGCAGACATGGGCTTGGTCATCGAGGAGGGCATGGCCGTCGTCACAGAGGCAGACACTGCGGAAAGCAACTCATGGGAATGGTACAGTCACATCGCCACCACCATGGACATGGGAAAAAACTCATTGGAATAATTATGTCTCATGGACATCATCACCATGGTGGACACGGTCACTTTGGAGGGCATGGCCACCGTGGCGGACATCTTGGCGGCCTTTTCCACCATGGGCATGGAGGACCAGGAGGTGCTCATTTCGAAATGCATGGTCATACTCATGGTGGAGGACATCATCACCATCGCCATCGTCATCATCCACATTAGAAAGTCAAGGAGATTGTGGTGGGATATATATTATACGCAGAGTGATTTGTAGCAGCGAATAACAAGCAGAGTGTGAAAACTACTGTGATTTGGGTTTTAATGTTGAATACGAAGAATAAACCCTGGTATTAATGGGTTTTTATTTGTGAAGAAGAATTGGATTCTCAATTCTCATATATGTATGGCTATAGCCTTTTGTTTGTTGTGTTGCTGGATCAGACTTTGTACTAATATTATTGTACTTTGCTGTAAATAATCAAATATACTAGCATATCGCAGAAATATCTTCTTCATTTCCCCTTTTTTTTTTTTTTTTTTAATATAGTTCTCTCATCATCTATTTACTGATCTTGTACTTGCGTATAATTCTTTTTCATGAAGCCTAAAATTTTGAATGCTTAATTGATATACCACTAGATTTAAATCATGGCTTATCGCCCATGCCAGAACTGAGCTCATTTTTTTATGAAAGCTATTCACAATGTTCTCCACCGCCATTTTCGTCTAATTTAGAAACGAAGCATCACTTAGAGCAATTAATTCCAAGCCTAGCGCCAATCAAACTATATATATATATATATATAATCGATGAGTTAGATTATTGCGGTTTGATCAGTCTAGAGTCAAGGACCGTGCTCTTTGATTTCTAGCATTATTAATGAAACGCACAGAGTCAAGGACCTTGCACATTTTATTTTAATTTTAAAAATATAACATACCAACCACAGTACAAAAATCATCTCCAAAAGAAAAACTCATGTTTTCCATCTCCACCATCACTTTGAGTTTCATACAAACTCAATTATTATAGCCAGCAAAAAAATAAAAAATATACAGTATATAAATATTAGCTCAACACCTCAAACAATTCAATATTGGTAAATAAAAGTCAACCAAACCCTTACATTATATACTCAAAAGACGGCCAACACACATCCAACCTTTGCGAAAATACCAATTCCAACAGGCAAAACCAATTGAAATACCCAATTAGTTCAATTTTTAAAAATGTCTCGACCCTTAGATTTAAATAATTTAATCAAATAACAACCTTCTCTTTGAAATTTTAGAAATAATATAAATCCCCTTACCGTTTATATAATGTTAGAATTTATAATATAATCAATTAATCAATATTTATTTAATTGTCCATCTATCATTTATTTTAACACACACACAAAAAAAAAAAAAAAACTTAATAACAGATAAATTTATGTTATTACTATAACTAAAGGGGAATTTTTGTTTGTTAATTATACTTAAGGAGGTTTTTTGTCATTAACCCAAACATATTTAAATAACAGTTTACACACTTTAATAAACCTTGGGGGAGGTCTCTTGTAATACCCCTAAAATCAATTATTTCCATAAGGAAATACTATAACAATGTCAAAACCAACACATTTCATTAAGTCATGGCAACCAAAAATGTCCTAAACAACTCTACCCTCACACAAATTGAGGCAGGTGCTTGTCCCACGAATCAATTTTCATCCTTTGAAAAACATTATTACAATATATTTTTCTTAATAAAAAAAATTGTTACAGTAACTAAGAATTTATTTTTTATTATCTCAAGGAGTAGTCAATTAATAAAACTTGAACTTTTAGGATATAAATTTATATTATAGCATTCCATATTGAACATATTGATTGTAAACAATTTATATAAACTAACTAAACTTCCAGACATAAAATCCTAGTTAAAAATAGAATACCAAATAACAGCAGAAAATAATCTAAAATCCTAAATTAGGAAAATTTGTCTAACATCAAACTCCCCCTTTCAAAAAATAAACTCGTCCTCGAGTTTTGTAATTAGGCAGGTGAAAATTGAAATGGAGCAGTAAGTCATCCAGTGGAGCAAAGAAATATCCTTTGTCATCGATCTTCCATGAAGAATTGTCAAGCATCACAATCTTCAAGTCGAAGTCGAATGTCTTCAATGTTTCATCTTCCTGTTCCTCAACTTCAATGTGTTCTTCTTGTTGAATGTACTCTTCTTGCTCAATCTTCTCCTCTAAGACAACTTGTTCTTGCTCAATCTTTTCTTCTCGGACAACTTGCCTCGACTTCAAGTTTAATTTCATGCACGATTATCTTTAAATTGTCATCCTCAATTTGTATCATCTCAACGCCACTTAATTCAGGAATTTCTTTAGGAAGTGCTTCGATTGTCTTTTCTTCAATTTCAATATTTTCTTCTGCTTCAAGGTTATGCTTGTCTTGATTCTTGGCTTCATCCATAGGTGCTTGTAACAAATCATCTTCTTTATTCATGGGTGAGGTGGAGAGAGCTTTGTTGGCGTTTGATGATGAATTATTATTCTCTTGACTTGTGATTCAACCTAAAAAACTAATTTGAGGACATCAAGCAATGTATGGTTACGTTGTAAAGTAATTTGATCTTGTATGTTGGCATTCAATCCATCAAAGAATCTCATGGCTACATGATATGATGGTTCACCATTGTCAACGCAAAGTAGCAATTGTCGATATTCAACAATATATTCTTGGACAAATCGATTACCTTCATGACAACTCACGTATTGATACAACAATTCTAGAACATGCTCACGAGAAAGAAATTGTTTCCTTATAGCATATTTTATCTCGTACCATAATAGTTGATGTAGTTTATCGAACATATATTCATCAAACTTCCAATCTTTCCACCATTCTAAACCATAGCCTTTCAATAGATAACCAACAACCTTGATATTTTTACACGTCGGAATATTCATATCAATTAAAAAATATTCAATGACTTCAATCATATGTTGACCCTTCTTGACTTTGAAAAATTATCAAAATTCATATATATATATAGCTAGCTTACAACCCACCGTCACGCCCTCCCACTTAAATTGCGGATGCTTAGATAGAGAATCAAATCTGAGATCGTGTGCATATCCATACTGTCTTCAATTCATTCCAACCATCTAGACTACTCATAGATGGGTCATATCAAAATATTGAAGTTAGGAAAAAAAGATAAATATCAAAAATATATATTTTGATGCATTATTTTAAGAGGTTGAAACATAAAAGTTAAATTACAACAAAAGTTATAATATTTTACTATAAAAGCTAAATAAACCTTTGAATATTTTATTAATAGAAATTTTTTTATAGTTTAATTTGGAGTTGTTGTTATTTGTGTTGGCATAATAACTTATTCATTAGTAAATTTTCTTAGTTTTGTTTTACACTCTTTAATATATTATAAATTTATTCTATATCGTCAAACACAATCGTAAATATATTAATTATGAATAGTATTATAAATTAATATTCATATTTTTGTATAACTTATACCCAATATATTATTTATTATAAGTTTATTTACTATTATATTATTAGGTTTAATTAACGTCTTGACTTCCCTAGAATGAGTTTCTGGCTACACCCCTGGTATGAAGGAAAGCTTCGCCATGAGAATGTCCATATATAAGTTGGAAGGTGACAACATCGTTGGCATAGATCGTCTGACATATTGACTAATCCTTGAATTTTCTCTCTCTATCTCTCTCTCTTTCTTTTTTTAATAGGACAAAACTGAAAACAAACAAAACATATAGGGGGCATTTGGTTAGGGGTTATGTGGGATTGCTGGGTTAAATCATCTTATATTACTTAATCACCATGTTTGATTGTCAAGTAATATAAGATACCGGTAATCTTCAAATACTAATAGTGGTTACTATTGGTAATATTGGAGATAATCTGTTTACCTCCATTTTCTTAAGTATTCTAAAATTACCAGAGTTATCTTTTTTTGTTACAATTATATCCCTTATTAATAAAATTTTAGGACAATACTGCCTTTATTTTTAAATTTATTTACATGAATATGGTTTTTACTATTTCACCCCAATTAATTAACTTTTTGGACAAAATTACCCTTGAATTCAAAATAAATTGTAGCCCACCCAAGCCACCATCCCCACCCACCTGCCGCCAACAACCACCACCGCAGCCAGCCGCCGCCGCCGCAGCTGGAACGACGCACGGAAGGTCAAAAATGGTCGTCATGCGTTGATATGGCCATTTTCGGCTAGATATCTGACCAAAAATGGCCAAATTGTGCCAGATATGGTCGTCAGCCAGATCCATCGATCTAGCTGTCGACAGCCAAATCTGTCAAGTCTAGCCATTTTCGGCCATATCACTGGTTGGAAATGGTCATACGACGCACGGAGGCCATTTCCTGCCTTCCGTGTGCCATTAGGCTACCGACAGTGGTTGGGTTTGTGAGGGTGCTTTTTTGATTTTCCAAACTTTTATTATGTGGTTGTTTTTGCTAAGTTTTTAAATGTAGAAGGGTTATAATAATCCAAATAATAATCAATATTAAAAAATAATATAATAATAATATTTAATTATAGGACAATTCAGTAATTTAAATAACATACCCACCAATTTATTCCTCCCAACCAAACATATTAATATAACATACCCACTAATTAACCAAACACGTTGTCCTGAAGATTCCTACTAATCTTCAAGGAAATCTAATTTTTTAGTAATCTAACATTCCCAGTAATCCAACCTTCCCTGAACCAAATGCCCCCATAGGAATAAACTGAAAAGTAACGACACTGGCAAAACAAAACTTAGTAGGACTAACCGACTAAGGGACGAAACTGTAAAATTGCGGAACTAACAGACTAAACTATCATAGGACAACATTGACATACTAAACAAAGAAATAACTAACAAACTAGACTAAATTAAAATTAAGAAAATAAAATTGGATTGAACAAAATTTTTTGTAAGGTAAAATGAATGAATTTGTGGAGTGTGTTTAGGATATATGTAGACTTGGCAAAACGGGTGGGTGGGCTGGGTTGGGGTCAGGTCATCACGGGTACAGGTCCAATACGAGTCCAAAAAATAAGGCTCGTACCCTACCCTATGCAGGTACGGGTGGACTCGCGGGTACCCGTTTTTTCTCTCTCCAGGTTTTAGTTTTTTTCGCCCCCAACAGTTTTCAATTATGATAGTTACAACCCCAAAATTCCTGCAGTTTTAATTTTTTACATTTACATCCCCAAAATCAACTACTCTAAATTCAATTCAATTTAGAATATAAACAAATACGAACCAAAATAAACAAATAACACATAAACAAACACAATAAGTCAATAACATATAATACAAAACTACAAATACCAACCAAAATAAACAAATACATAATCACTAATACACATAAACAAATACAATAAGTCAATAAACTATAAATACCAACTAAAATAAACAAATACATAATCCAATATTCAACAAAAAATATTCTTAGGGCAGCAAATGTTCATCCCACAGTGGGGGTGATAGAGTCTCTTGATTCCACAATCCCGAGATTAGTTAATGGCACATCAAGATCATCATCCGAATCATCATTCACATCATCATTTACAAAACAATGATCAACTACAAATATTAATAAATGTAAATAATAAAATATATGAAATATTATGTTAACATGTTACCTGTAAACTCATATCCATATAG
Organism: Pistacia vera; assembly: GCF_008641045.1. Taxonomy (NCBI): domain Eukaryota; kingdom Viridiplantae; phylum Streptophyta; class Magnoliopsida; order Sapindales; family Anacardiaceae; genus Pistacia; species Pistacia vera. The sequence goes on along the minus strand of NW_022195066.1, from coordinate 10,790 downwards.
CCAAGTCCGAGTGCATATCAAAGATTCTTCATTTTTTAGTCGAAGTGAGCTTCGATATTTGTTGAGCACTTTACTATCAATACTAAAAGTGGACTCCGAAGCAACGGATGTTATTGCTATTGCCATGATATCACAAGCCATCATGGCAAGTACTGGATAACGATCACGATTGTTCCTCCAATGATCGAGGATATCCAAATTCTGATATTTGGCGCGATCAAACCTTATCTCTTCCAAATAAAGATCTAATTCGGATTTCTTAGTGGAAATGAAAACACTCTCATAGTTGTCAAAATCCTACACCATTTAAATAGTTAAGTGTCAAAAGTTAAAATTAAACAATAAACAATATTTTATTTATCATAAGAATATAAAAACTAAAAAGTATAATGATTTACAGAAGAATTATCTATGCGCCTACCAAGAGTGGGACCTCTCGCAGGAGAAACAACTAAAGGTAAGGCAGGAACTTCTTTGGAACATTGAGCCTCGTAAGCTTGAAAAAGCTTTTGCAAGTTATTCTTAACAACCTCCAACTTCCGTGTGGCAGTAGTTAAATCATAAACTTTGTTAAAAGCATACTCCACAAACTGAAACTTGAGACGTGGGTCAAGAATAGTTGCAATCATCAACACAAGACTATAAGAATCCCAATATTTTGTAAATTTTGGGATCATTTGTTCCACCATACTCCTAACAACTTCATCCTCACTCATCATCTATTCAATTAAACGCAATTAAATTTCCCACACACATTTCAGGTACAAGTTTGTTGTAGGATATTTAGAACCCGAGAATAAAATCGTAATATCATACAATGGTTCCAAGAACTTGCATATCCTCGCCCCCTTATCCCATTCGTCATCTGATGGACAAAATTTATAACCGAGATCTATGTTGATAAATCCATAAACACAGGACGATATATTAAAGTCATTTCAAGCATTAAAAATGTCGAATTCTATATAGTGGAAACATCCAATCTCAACCCCATTGAGCTTTTCACTCCCATTTGTACAGCAAGTTCTCCAAACTTGATTCTTCTAGCCTCAATTGCTTTAATATATTTCACACTATCTCGAATCTTATTTAAAGCGACATTAGTGGCTTTTAACCCTTCTTGAACAATAAGATTCAAGATATGTGCAGAACATCGCATATAGAAAAATTCACCTCTACATAACAAATCATTATACACACAAAACTGGTTCCTCAAGATATCCTCCATCCTATCATCACTACTTGCATTATCCAAAGTAACTGGAAAAACTTTCTTTTCAATTCCCCACTCTTGCAAGAAATTCATAATATTATCTGCCAAAACAACCCTTGAGTGTGGAGGAGGAATATGACAAAAGTTCAGTATTTTACTTTGTAACTCCCAATCCTCATCTATATAATGAGCTGTCAAAGAAATATATCCCTCGGTTGTACCTGAAGTCCAAACATCATAAGTTAAGCATATTCTACTAGTAAGCCTCCCTAATTCAAGCTTAGTTTTTTTCTTCATCCTTTTCATATATTTTTAAGCAATCCACCTTAGCGGTGTTCCTAGAATAATGAATAAGCTCCTTACACACATACGAAAAGACTCTCCTAGTTCCTTGATTTTCCATATATGAATATGGATAATTATGTTGAATAATTGATAAGGCCATATATTCACGATAAGTCTCTTGACTAATCTTTCTACTTTGTAATCTATAATCATGATCAATCAATAATTGCCCTACATCATGGTTGCCACGTTTTGGACAATCTCCCATATGACGCTTCAAATTTTTAGTTTCATGTGTGGCACTACCATATGCATAACTTTTATTGCATGCCTTACACCTAGCCCTCTCATTCTTATTCTCATCAACATATGTCTCAAAATAATTCCAAACTTCTAATGTTTTACGTTTATTTCTAGAACTAGTTGCAGGAATACTAGAATTAGAAGGAGGTAGCATTACCCTAGAAGCATCGTCACTTGCTCTCACGTTAACTATATCTATATCCATAGTCGCAGAATCCGCCATATCAATGCTTGAGACTACAAAATATATATATATTAGATTGACAAGGTGATATTACAATAATATTAATATAAATGTTACATTAAAATAGATTGAAAACATACATTTTCATCGTCAAACTTTGAGTGGGAAATATGATTCAGCCACTTTAAAATCTCAAACATACAAGTCACTTCACTTATAAGCTCATTAAACCAGACTTCTCATTTTCTTTACTTTTCCTTCAGTTAACTAGCAAACAAACAAATACAACAATCAAGAACCAAAAACTAAACCAAACAATAAGCAAAAAACTTCTTCTTATCGTCTCAATATCTGAATCTTGATTCTTTATGTTCTTAATTTATTATGGCTCCAATCTCAAGTTGACTTGTTATAAAAACCATAAAAAGTAAAATGAAATGTAAGAATTTTAACAGGAATGTCTGTACTCTGTTAATAACTTCTTGTTTGACTAAAATGACTTAAATTAGCTTATTAAAGCATCCAACACTACTCACACTATAAAATGCTGAAACTACTTGCCACATTAGTCTATTTGTGCATGAACAAGCAATAATACTGATGCGCCAATGGAACTCACACAACAATAAATTTTAATTCAGTAGATGGATCTTTGTCTATGAAAGAAATGGAGCAGAAGCATCTAACTAGTAAACAACCCAATTCATACATTAAGAAACATTACTGGCGGTTGAGGGAATATACCAGAACTATGAGCATTGCATGTAACCATGGCCATGGCAATAAAGCTTCTAAACGATCTGGATTGGAGGTAATAATATAATATTAATCTCCCAGGCAAAAGAAAAAGCTGGACAAAATTCACCACCTAAGCTCATAATTTAATGGATGAGACAACAATAAAGCATATGTGATCAGTCCAAAAATAAAATACAATGAACATAACTAATTTGAGTAAATTAAAGCACGCTCCACAAATTCCTTAGCAATCATAAACCATACAAATCTAATCAGAACATTTCACGCCTCATAAACTATCTTTTTTCAGTTTCATTTTTCTGTTTGATGGGGGATTAGAGTCTTCATAAAGTTTGTTTGTATGTCGATATTCAACTTTAAATCAAGAGTAGGTTTTCCATTGAGTCTTCCCAGTTAGCTTCAGTTACCAACGATTCATACTAAGCAAAATTTACAGACTAGTTTTACTCATTTCTTGAACATCGAAAAGCTACTGAAGTCAACTATTTTTTCATACATTTTCTAGCAACCAAACAAACCTAGGAAAATGAAAGAACTAAAAAATACAACTGAAACTACCTCAAAACTAAACAATCAGCTCCTAGTTTCTGATCATCTCAATCGAACAAACAAAGCAACAATTACATTTCAACGAAAAGTGTTCAATGCATGAATAATAAAAGCAAGTGATGTTTAAAACTAAGGAAAAGAGAGCGAAGAAATTTACTGATCGGCAATGGTGACGGTGACGATGTGAGATAGTGAGAGAGGAGAGCCGCAAGTCTTGCGACGAAGAGAGAGAGGAGATGATGAGCCGACGACGTGAGAGAGAAGAGATGACGAGCCGATGACGTGGTCTGTGAGAGAGAGGAGTTCAAAGATGGCGACGCCGCGATGGTGGGACTGGGATGACAGATGACTAAATGTGAGAGAGAGTTGAGAGAATGACTAAATGTGAATGAGTACGAGAGATTGAGAGTCGAGAGAGAGAACTAGAGTTAGGGATTTCCCCTGTTTTCTTTTAACAAAATGCAGGTACATGTGGGTTTACCTGTTAATAATACGGGTTGGATCGGATACGGATTTAAAAAATAAGTTCAATACATTAGACCCGTATCCTATATTTTTTATCCAGATAAGGGTCGCGAGTCTAAACCCGTTTTGTCAGATCTAGATATATGTATGTGATGTAATTTGGTGTGTATTATGGAATGTATTTAGGATAGGAAGTGTCAAACTTCGTAACTTGATGTATCTTACTGAGAGTTTTTTGTTGTGATTTAAAGTGCAAAATTTGGAACTTTTGAGTTTTGAGTAGGGGTGTTTAAAAGAACCGGTTGGAACCAGAACCAGCGGGTACCCTGGGTTTGGTTCCGGTTCCTACCCAGAACCAGTCATCAATGGGTAGGTTCCGGTTCCAAATTTTTGGAACAGTTACTGTGTGGTTCCGGTTCCGGTGCTTATAGTTAGGAACCAAAACCAGGAACCAAGAACCGAGACTAATATAAAATAAAATTAAAGATTATGGGGGTTAATAAAAACTTTTTTAGATAAAGTAATGTGAATACATTTATATTTATATTTCATAACATTTAAAGTAAGTTGGTTTGACTTTTGAGAATCTACCTTTACAAAGTAATGGAGTTTGTAATTTTGAATTTATAATTTTATTTTTGTTAACAAGTGCCAAGTTGGGGGGGGGGGGGGGGTGGTTGGGGGGGGGGGTGTGTATTTGTAAGTTTTTAAGGGTTTTTTTATTATTTTAAAAACTTTTGGGGGGTCATGAATTTTACAGGGTACCCAGAACCGGAACCAGAATCGTTGTTACAGGTTTTGGTTCTGGGTACCTAGGTTCCGGTTCTGGTTCTGGGTACCTAGGAACCGAAACCGTCGGTTCTGGTTCTGGTTCCAAATTTCAAGGAACCGTCGGTTCTAGTTCCGGTTCCGGTTCCTTCAAAAAGTGTAGGGCACCCAAAACCGAACACCCCTAGTTTTGAGAGAGGAAAGTGTCACAATTGAAACGTTGGAGGGCTAAATTTTTGTCCAAAAGTAGTATAAAGAGGGCTAGGGTTCTCTCATTTGAGGTAAAGCAAGAGTAAAAGCAGAGAAGGAAAGAAGAAGAAGAAGTGGAAGAAGAAAAGAAGGAAAAAAAAGAGAAAAATGTAAGTGAATTTCAAATTGATTAAAGGAAAGTTAAATTCATGCATAAATTTCATCTTAAACCCTAGCATTTTCAATTTCTTTTCTTATTCTTGGAGGAATCCTAATCTGTGATTGATTTGGGAGCAATAGGTGAAAAGGATTCAAGATCGGAGCACTAAAGCTAAGAAAGGAGGAAATGGTGAGTAGACTAGTATTAAATTGCATTAAAATCATGTTTCGGGAAACATGCATTGTGTGCATGAATATCAGTTGGTGAATGTCTGTATGTGTGTTGTTTTGGATGTTGTTGGGTGGAAATCCAACCAAAAAATTTGGAAGGGCTGGTTTGACTGTGTTTAATTTTGAGGTTGAATGTTGGAAGGGGAAGGGATGAAGATGGGTTTCAATGTTGGGGGTTATTGAAGTCTTGGTTTGTGAATGGGTGTTTTGGGTATGTTGGATGGGTTATTCTATGCATGTGAAGATGCTTTGGAGTAGAATTTATGAAGGGAAATTAGTGGTTAGAGAGGATAGTTGAGGGAAAGTATGATTGGGTTGTAATTTGAAATCTTATCGCAGCGAAGAAAAGCTTTGCCGCGGCGAGGTGGCCTCTGAAATTTTCTGTCGTTTCTTAGGTAAACTTTGCCGCAGCAAAAAAATTTCCCTACTGCAACGGTGTTTGACCCGAGTGCGTTTCGCATGGTGTCTCTGCGATAGAGAATCCAGGAGGTTGTTTGTTACTTTTGAAACCTGTCACGTAGATAGGGGCCATTTGTAAGGATTTAAAAGTTGGAGGGCTTAAGGAATAAAGGATAAATATGTGGAGTGAATGGAGAGTTTACATGATGAACATCGTCAAATGCCACGAGCATTGCATCCATTTTCACATGTTGTATCTGCGTACGCATTATATAATATTATATTATTGTATATATGGGTATGAGTATGATTCTTTTGGATTTGAGACCACCTTTCGGCAGTACGCATCCCCTCAAGATTTCAGCTCTAGGCGAAATCACATCCTGAGAGTAGACTGTGGGTGGGATATTGTTATTTAACACCCCGAGGGTAGACTGTGGACAAGATTCTATTATACTGATGCCATATCATTACGCCTTGAGGGTAGACCGTGGATGGCCACCATGAGGGTAGACTACATAGCCTTTCAAAGTTTCCATATACCTTTCAAATAGACATCCATCTCAAGTGTACTTATCCAAACAATATTACTTCACTAATTAGATACGCGAGTAAATGTGTTATGGTGTCAATAAATGAAAGGAGAGAAGTACTTTGCTAACATGCAAAGAGATACTACATCACTTTTAGTTTTGTTAAGATTTTATGTTATAAACATGTTTGAAGTCTGCCTAATTGAAAACAAACTAATTTAAAAAGGGTTTAACATATCCAGTTTCATGGTTTTAACTTCTTTAAAATTCTATGGTGAGTGAAAAAATAAACTATTATTTTGTTCTTAAAAAAAAAAAGGTATCCTCATATCTAAACTAGATAGTAATTGCCCTTGTAATCCATGACACTAACAAATTCAAAAAAGAAACCAGGTCTTACAAACTTCTAATGCAAATTGTAAGGACTATGAGAACTAAGAATAGATCGCCTAATATCTATTATATTCAAGTGTTTATCTCTATTTCATAATTGAGCTACATCAACAATCAATACAAACCCATAGGAAGTTTTTTTTTTTTTTTTCACATCACCAACCAGTAATCAATACAGATTTCAACAATCATAAAAATACAAAGCATTAAAAACCAAAATAAAAAAACTAAATTAAAAATATACAAGTTCAAACACAATCATATCCAAAATTGACTCTAATAAAATTCTGAAATTATTAAACTAGGTATATATTTTATAGTAATTAACAATTTTGACCCCACTAAAATTACCCATATTTTATGAGTAATACTACACTTACAAATAAATTTTACAAAGATCTTCATACAAAGTAATGTAGCAAAAAATAAATGAAATAGTGAATTTAATGAGTTTGACTTTTTGTTTCACTCTTCCATTCATTTTTTGTTACCTCACTTTATATGAAAATCTTTATAAAATTTCTTTGTAACTATAGTATTATTGATATTTTATTAACCATACTAAGATATTTTCATATTTTATTGATCCCGGGATTCGAAAATACCCATGTTTTTTTCATCTTTTCTCTCTTCCTCAGTTCCTCTTCTCTTCTCTCATAATTTCTTCTTCCTTTGATTGGATTAATAAAAAAAGACTACTCCTTTGGACGTCACAAGGTAAGATGATGCTCATTTTTGGTTATTTTACTTAAAAATCTCTTATTCTATATTTTTTAATTGATGAAATATCATGAGCTATATTGCCCTAGGTTGTTTTTATCATTGTATGCATGTAATTGACATAATTGTATGTTGAATGAGCAAGGTTTAGTTATTTTTTTGGTAAAACCTTTGGTTCTTGTTGAGTTTAATAAATGGGTTTGAAATTGGAAGATGAAATTTCTAGATTTTTATTTAATCTTGTTTATATGTTGAGGTATGGGTTAATTAGTTGTTGTTTTAAGTTGGGTTTAATAAATTTTGGTTAGTTATTGAGTTTATTTTGAATGGGTTTAAAGAATTGATGAAACCCCAAAGTTATAGAGATTACAGGATTTGGTTTAATTTTGATACATTGGTTAATTGCTTCATATTAGAGCTAGATTTGATCCTAAGTTATAGAGATTAGAGGATTTGGTTTAATTTTGATATATTAGTTAATCGCTTGATATTAGAGCTAGATTTGATGAGTTTTCATTAGAGGTGGGCAAAAAGCTCATAGCCAAAGGGCTCGATCCCAAGGCTAGTCCTTGGGAGGACTAGTCCCTTGGACTGGCCCCGACCGGGGCTCTAGGTAAGGGTGACCAGGCCCAGGCCCAGGCCATTCCCTCCTCCAAGGCTCAGGCCCGGGCCTAGGCCTGATTAATTTCAGAAGACCTCTAACAAATAACCAAAACCCTCTATAATATATGAAATACATAATAAATTTAAAGGTTAAAATGCAATTTTTTAAAAAAAAAATCGGAAAATAAAAAGACCATTGAGCAATGGTCAATTCGGTCAAATTCACAGTTAATAAGGGGGAAAGTGTAACAATACTTTTTTTATTTGCACTTCCCCCATGCCTAACCTATAAAAATGCCTAATTTCCACCAATTTTCCTCAAAACTCTCATTCTCTCTACTCTAATTCTCAAACTCTTTTCATTCAATTTCATCCATTTTAGTTATTTATTATTTTATCATAATGGATTCCTCAAATTATGGATTCGAAGGATCATCATCATCATACGATTCTAATGAGTATTATATTCCAATCTCTCCATCCACCCAAGAAATGGAAGGGTTTGATCTATTTTCACCATTTCCAAATGCAACAATTCTAAATCCAGACACGATCGGGACTATGTCCAACCAAACACAAGTGAGTTGTGCCAACACTGCAAAACCGATGAAGAGGCCCATTTTCGAGGTATAGCATTTTTTTACTAAATCGAAACAGCCAAAGCCAAATGGGTTGGGGGAAGGGACGTGCGGGATATGAAATTTTTGTCAATCCACGATCAACGCTAAACTTCTATGATGAGGCAGCACCTAGAAAAGAAGTACCCTCAATTAACACAGCATATATGGTTCAAGCGGAACCAATAAGCAAATACAAACTCAACTTAATTTTAATCCACAATTCTTAACTCTCTCAACATGGCAATATAATTCACTCACTGTACGAGAGGAAGTAACAAAATACATAGTTGCTAAGGACTCCCATTTCTCTATCTGAAAATGTATTTTTTGTTGATATGATTAGAAATATTTTTTGTCCACAATATAAGTTTGTTAGCAGAGGTACAACTAGAAGGGAAATAATAAAACTTTAAAATAAAATAAATAATAAACTTAAAAAAGAATTTGAAAATTTTCAAAATATATCTATTGCACTTACTTCTGACATATGGGCTACTAGATCCAAAACAGATTTTTTGACACAATACATTACCTAAATCATAATTGGGGTTTACAACAAAAATTGATAGGTTTTAAACCATTATTTACTGAACATAGTGTTGAAACTATTTATATTAAAATTATTGAAGTTTTGCAACATTATTTATTATTTGAGAGAGTTATAGCGCTAATGTTTGATAATAAAGTTGCTAACACCGTGACAATTTCTTTATTTTAAAAGAAATTAGATCTGCTTGATAATGGCAAAAATTTTCACCTGAGATGTGTTTGTCGCATCATCAATTTAATTGTTAAATCAGGTTTAGAAGCTATACATACGAGGATTGGTAAGGTACGTATGGCTATCATATTCATTGTCGATATCAATACAAGATGGAATAAGTATGTCAAATATTATCGCCAAGAGGAGCTGCCGATTGAACCAAAGAAGCTATGTTGCAACGTGTCTATCCTTTGGAACTCCATGTACTTGATGTTACAAAAAACTATGCCAACTACAAGACAAATTACAGATCTCGTCAACAGGAAGATCTATCCGGAAGAAGTCGATCGTCAACGATTCTGATTGGACGGTTTGTAATATTTTTTTATATATTTTTTAAAGTTTTTTACAATTCTACTAATACATTAAGTGTTATTTATTATCTTACTACTAATTTAGCGTTATATATTTTATTTCAAATTTGTAAAACTTTTGCTAGACATAAAGATAATCCAGACTGACATTCAATTATTTTAGATATGGAAGCAAAATACCGGAAATATTGGTTATATATTTCATTCTTATATGGATTAGGTCTTATTGTAGATCCTATGTTTAGATTAAACGTTTTAATTGTATAATTACTAAGATAAGCCAGCATTTAGAATATAACTACAGTTCTTATTTGATAGAATTAAAAAAAAAATTAACTATAAATTTTGACGATGTCAATTTCGACAATGTTAATTAGTAATTAAATAAAAACAAATTTATTTAATTGTTTAAGTTTAAATTAAATTTGCACATTGCGAACATTAGGCTAAAATTAAATTATCTCTTTAAATTAAAACCATTATAAATTTATAACTATTCATTTATATTTTTTTTTTACTAATTAATTAAAATTTACAAATCACCTCATGATAAATTACGAAAAACCCCCTTAGATAATTATTATTATTACCCCAAATATATAAAAAATTAGTGGGCTAAGGGGATATTTATCAGGCCTGCTTAGGACCAATCCCAAGACTGGTCTTATACAGGCCAGGCCCGGGCCTGGGACCGGCCCGGGCCTGGGACCGGTCCGGGCCCTTACAAAACTGATGGGCCTGGGATCTGTCCCAGCCAATTTGGGCCCAGGCCTAGGACCGTTCCAAGCCCCGTTTACCCTCCTTTAGTTTTCATGGGTTTATAAGTTGAATTTTATTGGGTTAGTAGAATTTATTTGAAAAGTCTAAGTTATAAGATTTGGAGCTTCGATTTATAGTTGATGATTTTGATAAATTAAGTTGTAATTGTGATTTAAGTAGAGGAATTGGAAGGTTTTAAGGTTGGCCTATGTTAGCCCATGTTAATTCTCGAATTTTGTATTGGATTCTTGGATTTGTAATTGCAAATTAATTATTTTTTTGATAATAAAAATTCTTTTCTTTTTTCAGTTATGGACAGGTTTGTGGAGAAAATTTAGCTGCACGGTCATCCCAAGTTTCTATTTAAGAAAATGGCCTTGAAACTGTTCATCATTTTTTTTTAATTTAGAGAAGATGACGTGGCATAGTTAGGATTAATTAAACACGTAAAATGGGTTAAAATGAAAAGATTAAAACATATGTGGGCCGAATAGAAATAATGAAAGTTTTTAAAATTTGAAATTTCGCAAAACAAGCCCCACTAACTATTCACCTCGCTTAATCGAAATTCATCAGTTCAA